>NC_083739.1:6316438-6591438 GCF_033458585.1 Syngnathus typhle
TGGTGATTGGAATTATCAGTGGGAGGTTGATAAAAACACTGCTTAGAATTGTATGTGCTTATTCTGGATGACTGAAAGGTCACGTCTGAGCAAAAACAAACTTAGAAGTTCAATTTAAAAAGTTTATCGATCCAATACTTCCTCTATTCTCAACTTTTCTTCTCTGGTCCAAATAGAAATTTATGGTTCAATGTGGAATGGCAGTGCATGAGAAAAAGTGCTGTTTCAAAAAAATCAAAGCTCCGAGAGTTTCATGTCATTTTTTATTAAGCAGCCACTGTTCTACACAACAATTTAATTGTGCTGCCGAAACCGTCAAAACATAAGTGGGGTGAGCGTGGGACTGCTTTTGTAGCTACCAGGAAATATGGGTACACATGCAAAATACACGTTAGTGCGAGAATAGGCCTCTTTGACAAATACGTGATTAGCTAAGTAGCTTGAGCTATGCCGTTATTTTACTGTGACCCTTGACTTGCTTTCACTGGTTTTCCCTTCTCTATGACACTCTTTTGCACATACATATGAATCGATTTCAGTTAAGACTGCAAGGCCACGCATTATCACACAGGCTAGTCAGAGTTGCCCCCTTGCAGCCAAGAGTATAAGGGTAGGAATCCCGGAGGTGGGGGTTAAGACTTTATTTCGCAATCTTGCAGAGCAGGCTCCACAGCTGTGTTTCAATCTTTCTGGCCTACATTAAATAGTTAATCCGAGAAGGCGGCCTCCTGGTAATTACTATTAGCATAGTGAGCATCAAAGAGAAAGAACTGGGACAAAATACAACATTAGGTTGACTGAAGGCTCCAAACTTTTACATGCGTGTGAACATAGGCCAAGATGGCACTGGGGATGGGGGGGGGGGGGGGGGGGACGTCTCCCACAGTGTCATTAGGATCACAGTCTGTCCCCCCTCATGTAAGGCGACAAAAAAAAATCCAGTAAAACAGGGGACTAATGTGTTATGTTGTGCTGCAACTGCTGATGTGTTTAAGTTCAAACAAAAATTTGTATTGACAAAAAAAAGTTAGGAAGTCGCATAGAATTGAGGCGCATAAAATCAAGTAATACATTTTTTGGCCTTCAGTCATTTTTTTTTAACTTCCTGTTATGATTGCATTTTACAAAAAGAACACTGTGGGGGGAAAAAAGCACACCGTATCAATCAATCTGTTTTACACCCTGCTTCTGAGTGCCTCAACAGCAGATACAATATAGACATTAAGGGTGGAATTAATGGGTGATTTAAGACTTTGCTTTGCCCTTACTGCAGTCTTGCCTTTGTCCCTTTACAAGGATATAAAGTTCTATCTGATAGCAGCTAACAGCCAGCACTTACTCCAACCTGTGCCAGAAAATTGACGGTAGCCACTGATCCATCTAAAATCTCCTTACCCTTTTGTTCGGCCCGTGTCAGGGTAACTTCACCCGGATGCTTGTAAGCAAATTAAAACCCCCTGCATTTTGTCACCACAAATACAAGTTATAAATTGGATTTGTTCTTGTACTGTTAACTTCAAATGATTAATTATGCTAAAAATAACACTGAATTTGAACTTTTCCTTACCCGTGACAGACAGTTCAGTGGTCCTCCGCACTACAAAGTTTCCAAACTGTAATTCACAAGTGTAATTCCCAAAGTCATCTTCTTGAACTTCCTTGATGGAGAGGGTGTCCCTCCTCCTCTCGATTGTTTGTCTCCATTGTTTAGGCACACACTCCTATGTTGAAAGCAGACGGAAGACATTTTGAGGATGATGACTCACTTTTGAATTTAATTCAATCCCACTTGATTGTAATCAATAATCAAGCAATTTAATATACTTTAATCAAAACATTTTGTACTTTTAGCACCTTACAATTTGAGGCCACCGAAACACCGGAAGCAAAAGAAAATGTGGGGCACTGTGGACTTTGGTTTTGGACTCCAGACATAAAAAGAACAGCCAATAACTGGAGGCTTGAACACCCTCAGCCATTATCCTCTACTTTAATCACATTCACTGGGAAGCCGAACAAGTGATGTGGCTGCCTAGTGCGGCTCATTTGTTGGACGTGATATCGGAAAAGGTGTGGGGACATCTGGCCAATCCATCGACAGTACAGTCGCTGCAGATAGAGCAGTGTGGCATCCTGTTCAAAGTGCCTTTCCAGGTTGTGACAATTGTCAGGTTGTTCACAATTAGCTTGTGAGCGTTTGTGTCTTTAGCTGTCAAAAGAGCTGTTACTGATTAGCTTGGGTGAAGCCCAAAAATAAAGTGTTAGAGCTCATCTAATCGTTGGTAATTGACTATGCATAAGTGGCATTATGCAAGGTGCGAGCATGACACAAGCAAAGAGGGAGAAAAAAAGAGGCTGTTGTTGAAAATCTTTATCCTTGGTGAATTTTGACAAAAGCATTAAGAGACATGTTATTAAGCCACCTGGGAGATTTTTTAAACTGTGATAATGCTTAATGAAGTATCCTTCCTTTAATGGGGAACTAAGCAGTCTATTCAATTCCCCAATGGATTCATTTATCGACTTTTTTCCAACACTGTTGTCTTTTTTATATAAGGTGGCCCAGGATATCCCAGGGGCCCCCGCAAAACTAAAGCATTATTATTTTTTTTTACAAACCTGAAAAAGTCTTAAAATATTCTTTAAAACAACTTTCATTATATGTTCCCTTTGGGTGACTGGTAAAATTTGGAAATAAATTCCCAGAGTAATATAGAAAAAATACCTAAAAGTCAATTATCTGGCCTGGCACATGGGGGATCAAACCATATTTCTCGCAGCCCACCACCTCCAACAGTGATTCTTTTGTGCAGGTTGCATTCTATATGTTTTTGTATAGACGGGAGGCTTCCCTTAGAAAATTACAGTGAATCGAAGAGAAAGACTTTTTTCTACCTTGTACCAGACAATCTGGGGCTCCGCTCCTGGCTGGATATAATCTTCGATGCCTGTGCAGGTAATGTCTTTGCTTTTACTTAGCTCTGCCTTCTCAAAAAACCTCATCTTGGAGTTGTAACACAGGTCTGTGTCATTTTCTGCCACCGTGAGAGACATGGACACCTTCATGCAGTAGGTGGAGTTCCTGAAAAATGAAATGCAACAAATTATTTTTCAGCGCAAACAGTAAGAATTTCAATTTTCAGTAACTCATATAAGAAATGTTTATATGTTTAGGCAATCATGATCTTAGGCTTTCATTGAGAAAAATGTTAAACATTTGCAGGAATCCCAAGATGGTAAATGTTAAGAAAATAGTGATTTCAAGATTGGATCCATTGCTTGAGTAACTCAACAGAATCTCTGAATCAACTCGATACTATAGTTGCTGTGTCAAGGAAGGGAGAAAAGACAAATGTGAATCCTTACTGATTAATGGATCAATTTTCGTCCTTTGCCTAAACCTGCTAATAAGCAATAAAGCAAGCTGAGTTGCAGCAAATCCCTCATGGTTCAAACACAAAACAAACTGACAGTGTTTAGCAAAATCTCATTGGTAAACTCTCAAAGCTCATGGCAGAAATTGAGCTGAACCAAAAACAATTACAAACATTGCAAATCCTTACATAATTCTGTGGCATTAGCTGCTTGGTGGATTAGCAGACACTGGTCGATAGTGATGGCAAAAAATCTTGGAAGTAGTCAGAGCCCAACACTTGGTAATTGTGTTTTTGCATGGTGGCCATGTGCAAATCTAACATGATGTGGAGATTATTCCAGACATACTTTCAGCAGATGGTCTACTGTACAAATAGGATCCCATGGGTGCCCGGGCTTCCTTTTTGGATGTGGAGGGGCAATTAGGTGTCATCTGCTCTGCATGAATGAGCAAAGGAGCGGGCCAGCATTTTGTCCTTCATTGTCTTTCCCACATTTCACATCCATCTTGGTGCCTTTTGAACCAAGTGCAATTTGGATGAGTTACTCAGTGTCATATCGGGAAGCCGATTGAGACAATGTAACGTCAGGCTCAACTGCACCCTGTGCCCCGAGCACTCAGTGTTCTTGGATGCCTATGTGGCATGTGCTGGAGATACGATGATAACAAGCTAGACAATACCGTGGCAGGTGAGTGCGCCCGTCAAATGTGTCCAATGTCATGGCAACGTTAGATCACATCCTGCATACATCAATCGTGATAGTTGCCATGCTGACAGTGACTGTGTAGGGCAAGCAGAGGACTCGGGATTTAATACTCTGCAAGTTTAGTAAAAGGACACTAAATGATGTAAGGATACACAGTTTAAGGAGTTTATTTTAATTGTATTTATTATTAAATTATAAGGAGTACAGTGCTTTTAATGACTTTATAAAAATAATGAAGCAGATAAAACATAGCAGCCTCATTTTAAGGCAGCCGCACTGAAAGTAAGAGAGCACACAGATTCACTGCGTCATTCTTTTTCTCCGAAGTAGTCGTCGCTCAGAAAACAAAACAAAGGAAACAAAGGCCAGATACGAAGGCTTGATTCAAGGACCGCGTGAATTTGAATTGGCGGCAGTAATTTGATAGTCTTCATTTCAACCTGTCAACTAGACCCCAAGCATAAATCCGGAATTAGATTTTTCTTCTCGCCATGAATTGTCCATAACAAATACCATGTTCAAACATAGGAGTTTCCTTTACGTGCACTTGAGTCAAGGAAACTGTTTGGCCACAGTTTGATGGTTGACTTTGTGGGCTTGTCATTGGACTTGTGGTTGTATGTCTTTGACACTTGAATGAAACGAAGGATGGAGCTGACAATCAATCACTCCCAGGTAGCGTGTTGAATTCCATGGTGGGGGAAGATACCAGTCTGACATG
This sequence comes from Syngnathus typhle, assembly GCF_033458585.1. Lineage (NCBI taxonomy): Eukaryota > Metazoa > Chordata > Actinopteri > Syngnathiformes > Syngnathidae > Syngnathus > Syngnathus typhle. The sequence goes on from NC_083739.1 coordinate 6,321,243, forward strand.
GCAGACCCAAATATATTGTGACTGTCTTGCAGAGTCCCCTGTCAGAAAGTGTTTCAGTTGGTATCCAAAACAACTACGAAATGGTGAATTATATCTTATTAATTTTCACCCAGAACATTGATGTCACTGCCTAAATGCAAACACATTATCACTGTCTTAGTACATATTTCCCTACTGCAATTTTCCCATACACTTGATTGCATTTTTTCCCCTTCCAGGACTTTCTAAATAATGCGCTTCCGGGGTAAACGTGATTCCCAAATTCTGGACCGCAAATTCCAAGTAAAATCGAGACTGAGCTGTATCATCACACCTGCTCACATTTTATGTCAAGTTATAGAGTTTTTAGTCTCAGCCTAGATTTCACAAAAACTGTGAATTTTGCATGGTCAATACGTAAAAGTCTACAATTAGATTCCTTAGGTATTTTGTTTGCCGCAACGCAATTTTGTTTCCATCATGCTCTTGATAGAATTCTACGAAATAGAGACTTAAAAGTTTTTGGCTCCAGCTACCTGAGAGTATGCAACTGTTTGTGTAACAGTCATACCCTCTGCGTTTCCCACACTTCATATTGTTGCCACTGTCATATTTTGATGGTTAAACTCAATTAGTTTGAACTAATATTCTATTTTGGCCTTCTCAACAGTACACTGGTTGTAGCGGCAGCAGTCTTTCAAGATAAGAGACTGGAAGCTTATCTTTTTTCCCCCTTTCAGCTTTGCGGCAATTCTGTTTAGCTGTGAAAGTTCTGTCAGTAAACTCGGGCTCGGGTCCGTTTTTTTGACCACACACTTTTTAATGGAGCCACCAGTTTCAGTTTAGTAGGGCAGGATGAGTGGAACCATGAGCTGACTTCTCATCAAACGCATCAGAGAAACAACAGCCGTGAGAGGGTTAAAAATGTGACTTCTGCGGCAGATTTAACAGCAGCACAGTAAAAGGAGACATAAAAAGATATCGTTAATCAAATGGGTGTCCAAGACTTTCAAATTTGACACACTGCAACCATGTCTAAAGTACATCCTTGTTCATGTATAAGGCCAGTCACAAACTGCACAAAATAAAAGGAGTCGATAAGAATTTAAAAATCCTTGTTCACTGATTTTTTAGGAGAGCAAATATGAATATTAAAACCCTCCTTTATCAGCATTATTTTAGCAAGAAGATTTGAAAAGTCATTCAAAAAGTCTTTATTGGATTTAGGTCAGTAAATGACCGAATGTGCTTTTGTGGCATGACTTCTCTTTTAGCAAGGAAATAGCCACAGATGTTTCTTTAGCATGAAACCATCCATCCATTTCCTATACTGCTTATCCTCATTAAGGTGGCAAGTGCACTGAAGCCTATCCCAGCTGACTTTTTCCATAGAGTTTGCACCACCTTGTGATGACTTGCCCCGGTCATCTGATACACCGTTCAAAACCCGTGTTTCTGGAGATTTGAATATTGCCCAATAATTGATCCAATCACATCTGCAGGCTCAGCAAGCACTTTAATCAGACAGGTTCACACACAAAAAACAGGAATGTAAGGGTTAAAGTTTAAAAAATTCTAGGAAGCAAAAAAAAAAGAAAACAAATCACATTCTAAACTATATCTTTATTGTATTTTGTCCTGAATTTAATCTCAGTACAAAAAAAAGTTTTTATCAACAAATTCTCCACGAAGACTGGCTCTAACGTTTTCACGACGGTTAATGAATAATGTTAATGAATAAATTCTGAAAGGGGCATCCTGATGCACAGCAAAGTTTTCTGATGCTAATAATATAATTGTCACTTTTGTAGCATAGTTCCATCAACAGCATGTGTGTGCGTAGGTGTATGTATGTCTGCGTGTGTAAACGTGTGTGTGCCTCTGCATTACAAGATACATTTTGCTATTGCAGATGGTTTTGCTTCGCATATGACAATCTTCCTGGGGGTATAACATCTGAAACAGCTGAGTGCTGACCTCAATTTGACATACTGCACCGCTCATCTGCTCTGCGTTCTTTTACTATACATGACATGAGCGCTCTCTTGTAACGTGGCAACGGAGCTGTGTGTGAGTGTGCATGTGTGTTTGTGCATAAGTGCATATAGTAAGTGTGCGCATGTGTATGTGGGAAGGTGTGAGTGCAAAAGAGCAAAGGAGACAAGCATGCATGCTCAGAATTTCAAGTGTGCATGCTGTGTGTAAATGGTGTGTGTTGGAGGCTTGTGAAGTTCCAGTCAGTTGCAGCTGGTCTTGTGAGAGCACAGAACCGCCATGTTGGGCATGCACATGGTAGTGTATGATAAGCCCTTGATTAAATGCATCTGAGCACACACAAAATGCGACAAGAGGTGTGCATGTGAATGTACATGTGCACCTTGTTTAGAAGTTGGACAAAGTGATGTAATACCTACAAAGAAGACAAGCCGCAACATCCATGCATTGATTGCAAGTCACCAATAAGTCTAAGCATGGCAGTGACACAACAGGAAATGCAACATGTGAAGACACACAAAACATTTGTGATCTTTGTGCCACTGTAGGTATAGGAAGTGACCTTGTACAGTTCATGTTTGAGATAAACACATCAACATCATGTGTGTGTCCTCCACATTACTCTGTTTATGTCAGCAAAGTGAAAATTTCAATATAAAGGGGAAGTAATTTAAAATAAGGTCTTTACATTAATATGTATGCGCCCCCACGAGTCTAAACATGGTATTCTGATTAATATTGCATTTGTGGAATAGCAAGCAGCAGCAAAATCCACTCATTTTTTTTCCCATCAGGGGGCGGCCATTTGTTGCCGACTCATGATATATCAATGATTGCATCATACAACAAAGTGTTGCAATCATAGAGTCGAGAGAAATCAGCTTAGAGGATTTAAATATCCAAAAACAACACCAACCTTCACTTGTTGCTGCCACAGTGTTGTTTTCTTTTTTTAGGGCCCGAGCAGCAACCGCTGCGAGATGCATATTGTTTTTGCAGGAATTCTTTTTCTCCAAAAGGTCACATTTTAAGTATACACAAACACTCACTCACCGGAGGTGGAATCAAACCCGACTGTCAGGCGAACGTGCTAACCAGTGCGTCACCGAGCCACCCCCACCATGTGCATCGATCTCTAAATGCTGCCAATGTTAGTGAATAGAGAAGTGGATCAAGACTGCCTGTGTCTATTCATGGCCAGTACCGCAGTGAAGGTGCACATGACGTTGAATGCTAATATCCCAAACTTTCACAGTACCACTTATTAGAACTCAGTAAACTTGTGTACCGTACATTTACAACCGTGTTGCATTTATATAGGTGTGACAATATACCTTAATACACAGGAATAGTATCCCACGTCGTCTAGCTCGGCTGGTCGAAACCATATTGCATCCTCCTCCTTGCTCATTCGTGTGCCATCAAAACTGATGGGCTCCTCGAAATCGCCATGTCCGGCACTTTTGTACCACATGAGACTGAGTCCTGAGCTCTGAGCATGTGTGTAGTTGGCACGTATATATCCATAGAATAAAGCACACTTAATCCGAACAGGTTCACCCAGGAGCACCTTGTATTTCAGATAGTCCACGGACCAATCCGTGCATCCTTCCACTGCAAGACAAGAACAGAGAGAGGAATTATTAAGATTATGACATTAAATTTCAAATAATCATTGTAATCATAATGACCCATAGGGCCCCAACTCAAATGAAACTTAGGAGTGTCACATGAGACCCCGAAAGTTTTACAAAACCAGGTAAAAATGATAAATTAAAAAACTAAATCAAAAAACTAAATGTACCCCCAGACCGAGGATGCACGGAGGGACGGACCAATCCTGGAAGCCCTTTTCGACGACAACGAAAGTGGGCAGAGGAACGATTGTTTCATGAGTAAGGACGACGGAATGATGACAGAAGAATGGGTGTTTACTTGCAGACTTTTGCCGTTTTGAAATCCTGCTGTAGCAGTGAGCCCCAGCTTTGTCTAATCTTTTCCTTTCCTGCTAATTGCTGTGCATTTATCTTATTGAACTAATTGGTTAGAATATTTAGTAGAGTTTGCTTTAGTTGCTTAATAAACTTTGCTTACATTTTCAGAAACAATTTGGCGGCAAGATGTAAGAGTCCGCATGTCACATTAGCTCTTACTACTTATAAACATTACTAAAAACATAATGTTGTGGCAGGTTGGTGTAGCTGTCTATGTAAGTGCAGAATCTCATGGACCAATATCCCCATAAAGATTAGAATATAGAGTGCTTTTGACTCTAATTTTGCAGCGTTACCAAGCTTGCAGTAGTTTAATTGGAGTAAATCACCATGGCAATCTGTGCTGCATGGCAACAGGTTCCTCAGTCTCCTAATTCAGTTCTTATCTGCGAATGCTCTTTGTGTCATGACTTGATATGCAATACAAAATGCACAGATATAGTACTATATTCTCGTATCTGCTCTTATCAAATGTATTAAAAGTTCTGATGCTGGTCTGCAGTGTCACTGTAACTAGAGTTGACTTGCAGCTGTTCTGATTTTGGTTCATCAAATAAATGATAACATGTTTCCTGTATCTTCTGCCATCTACATAGATACTGATCATTGCATCATGAAATCTTGCTCTCGCTCGCCTGCAGATGGAATAAATTAGATTTCTGTTTCCGGTGGCCGTGTGAAGAATGAAAAGCAATGAGGTAATTAATCTAACTGTCGCTATCAACATCATATAATAATGTTGAAAATAAACATTTAACTTTGGTTTTGTACCATGCTCCGCCATCACACCCGCCAAGAGCCACCAAGGCTGTTGATTGTATACAAATTCAATGTGAATGGCATAAAAAAAAGATTGGGGTCTCATCAACATTCAACTTTGATGTCAAGTGCTGCTAAATATTTTCCCGCGAGCCACAAATGACCCTTGTGCTATGAGACCCCTGTCTTCTTTGCACCAAGGCAATCGCTAGCCCAACATGGCTGACCTCCTACAATGTCAACTGGTTTGCAAAGGCACAATTTAGAATAGAGGTATCCATGGTGAAGCTAAACAATGTTTCGTCTCATAGTCAAAGACATGTGAACATGCAAGAAAGAGGTAGGGGTTTACAGGGAACATTAGACCAGGAAGCTTCTCCAGAGAGCCCCATACTGAGACCGAAGGCGGAAGTCAGTCAAATCTTCACCTCTCTTGGTGCGGTTAACACTTGCTTGCTGGGATAACACTCACGCATAGCACCGGCATTTCCTACAACTGCCCTAAACCCGCAACCAACCATGCGTGATTTAGAGAAAAACCAAAATATCTACCACTCAATATGTTTTCTCCTAGCTAGTGTCAGTTTTACTTGTACTGCACAGCATAGTATCGGATAAACAAATGTTAACTCATCTTATTGTGGTTTCTTCTCCAGAGAGGATGCTGCATAATCAGAAAATCATCTACCCGCGTTCCCACAATGCCAGTAATCCTCTCATCTAGCAGAGCGCCTTGGGAGGCGATGAAACCCACCATATGAACAACAACAAGTGCTGCATTGCAGGCATGACCAAGCGCGTAGATGGTCTCACCCACACAGTTCCAAAAGACCCATGGGGGGAACCATGCAAGCCACTCTGCCTACCCTCTTGCCTGTTCTGCTGCACTGTATCATAGCCGCGTGGGCGTTCTAAGTTGGTGACTCAGACCCTCGCTGGTCCACTACAGACACTATCACATTATTTGGGCGTTATGCTCCGGCGCCCTCACAAAATGAGAGTTGGGTGGAAAATAGCGCCGTTGCAGATGGATGAAGAGCCGCCTGAGAGATGATAAGATGATGACAAGATTCAACAATACCGGCAGCCAGCAGCCTGATGACAGAAGTCAACTCTGACCTCTTTTTGGCTTCATTTTTCCCACACTGTTAACTACCAGGGCCTCATTTCCTTTCCGTCCCCAAGCCGTCTGAGCCGCACTTGCTCCCAACCCGATTGTCATTCAGTAACTTGCGTCTGCTCGTTATCTGTGAGCTGTTCAATTCTGGTAAAGAAAAAAATGTGAGGTGGTGCTGATTGTTCAAAGAAAGGAAGAAAAATTCAATAATGAAATGATTGGAGCAGCACCTCTCTATGGACAGCAATGTCCTCAAAACTGCACATGGAAGATAGCACTGAAGATAACCCATGCAATTCCCAGTTATTCAGCAGATGTTAAATGGTGAGGTTCTTTCTTTTGTTTGTACTCTTGATTGAGGCATGTTTAAAAACAACGTGCAAAATAATATAAAAACCGACAAGCACCCGAGTATGAAAAGTGTCATTTAAGACATGTAAAAGGGTGCAGCACAAATCTAAAAAAATTACTTTTTGGGCTAACTTAGAAATGCAGTACCTCATGAACCCCACTGTGGTCGGTGCATAGCATCTTATGCCCCAGCACAATCCTCCTATCTTCAAAAAAACCCAACTGTAATTCACTGCCATTACCTTACACATTGCTCTGCAATAATGAATGAAAACATGTATGGAAAAGGTTTTTCGTGTTTATGACGTTTTTCTAAATACAGAATGTCAGCATCATAAAAGCCCAAACCAACTACTTTTCCTCCCTTTTTTTTGTTTACGCTATGTTAACCGTTGGACACTTTGGCAATGCAGTGAATGCACACTTTGAAGGAGAAAAATAACAAGCGCTGTGTTTCACCATTACTCAGAGGCACAGGGGCCAAAACAGGCCGAAACCACCCTCCTCCATCAATAAACAATCCCTTAACATGAGAGATGCAATGTGCTCAATACTGAGACGCCACAAAATCTCTGCAGATAGAAGCACAGGGCACACAGACACAGGCGTTGAGCAAAGTCGTGTAAGAAAATGATTGTCAAACATTAATAGACAACCTGCTGTACTCCGATTACCACCCGGTTTCCCGCCCCAATTCAATTACAGAGAAGGCTACACAATACATCATGCTTGTCCCTTCTAATATGTGGACGAAATGCCACCAGCAGTTCCACTTACTTTTGCACCATAGGTGATCATTATTCTTGTGGTTTTTTATTGCATTTTCGTTGGCCTTGATAACGGAGTCAAGGAATAGCAATTGTTAATATTTGGTCCTGCTACGTGCATCCCACAAAAATATGATCTTGGAGCACGTGACTAAATTTGAGACCATTTTGCAATTGTGTAATTGTTACATTGTGTTTACATTGCACAACTTCTGGAAAGATTCTCTCCTTGCTGATGTTACAAATAAACTCTACACTGGTCTCAGTTCTGCATTAATGCTGAATGTGTAAATGCACACACATGCACACACACACACACGCACGCGCGCGCACACGCAATCAAAGACAAGCTGGAACACAAAAATATGATATGAAAAAAACAACAAACTTGTGTCGTATTTTCGCACTAATAGCAATAACAAAACTTATGCAGGTCAGCAAAACTTTAAATTATGAAGCAAATTAAGAACTGTGCCCAATATCTTTGGGTCATTTGGAGCTCACTTAATTCTGCACGCACGCACACACACACACACACACACACACACACACGAACACGAACACACACACACTTTTTGTTAAAGCCGAATTATAACTAAATATTTTGCTGTAATTAAAAGCTTTGCAACACAGCATGTCTGCCTGACGGTTCTGAAGTGTGAGCTTTGAATCTGCGTTTCAGGCTGTGTAGTCGTGGTTCCATTACATTTTTTGGAGGTCAAGCGGTGTCGATGGAACCGTTCCTAGGACGTCTTGCAACCTGGCCCTAGAACATAGGCCAAGAAGGGCCGTGACATTGCTGTCATCTGATTGGCACAAGCAAATTTCCTGGTTTTAAGAGTATGAAGAGAGTTGAAACAATACTGTAAATAGTACTACTATAATTGGAAGCACTAGGCATTTCGTGTGTGCAGGCTATACTATCAGTCGTCGTGTATTGTAATTGTTTTGTTAAAAGACAACTGTGTGCTATTCAAATAGGAATTAAGGTCTATTTTGAAAAATAAGAGAGGAAACAAAAAAATGTCTATAAAGGGCCAGCTCTCAATTGCCACTACACCTCTGATAATAATATTCCCGATAAAATCTTTACTTGAAAATGTAGCAACCATTCTGGTAAAAAAACATCTGGCCATCTGATAATAATTTGGTTGCATAACCTCCAATTTTGACAGTAATTTGTGTCTTTCTCATTTATCCGTCTGTCCTTGGCCCTACCACACTTTCAATAGAGCAAAAATAAAAAATAAATAATAATAATATAACAAGCACAAAAACCTTGTGCATCATTTCCGCGTCATTCACTGTAAACTAGCAATTCCGGCAGAAAGCGTGTGCAGTTTCATGAGCCTTACGCCTAACTGCACAGTGCACATCAAGATCAAACATAGAAGTGCCGGCTGCATATTTGGAGTACATTGTCAGATGTGACATCAGCCACGTGTTGTCACTGGAATGCTGCGCCCCACTGTGCTCCTATCTCTTGTTTTGAAAAGTTACGACTGTGCATGACCTACTTTCAACGAAAGTCAGTTGGTTTAACATTTGTGCTCCACAGATTGGAATTGTGTCACTAATACAACACATGAGTAAAACAACTGCATTCAGCATTAACTATATATGCATTGTCCATCCATCCATCCATCCATCCATCCATCCATCCATCCATCCATCCATCCATCCATCCATCCATCCATCCATCCATCCATCCATCCATCCATCCATCCATCCATCCATGATGGTCGTGATTGCTGGAGCTAATTCAAATACGTACAGTATGTTTGAAATCATTATTTGACCATTACTTTTGATTTGATTTTTTCTAACGTTCAACGTAATATGGGGACCCTAGCACCTCCTACCAAAAAGTACCCACCTCCCTAAGAACAAATTGACACACAAAGATGTCTCCACCTAAACCCTAAGGCAAAGGTCATCTTTACTGGATATCAGAGGAGGAATCGTGGCGACTGCTCTTTAAAAATATCTCATTAGATTGTGTAGATGGGCATAATGCTGTGCCAAGTAAGGATATGTGAAAGATGGGCAAGTCAAGGAAGAGACAATTGCGGGGACAGGAGGTGCTGTAAAGGCAGATAGGAAGCGACAGACCACCGCAGACTCAAAGACTTTGTGAGAGCCCATCAGCTGCATGCATATTCATGCAGCACTGCGCAAATTCCAGCTGCCAAGGTCACCAGAGATTACTGAGACCTTGGCTAAACAGGCCAAGCACTGAGCTGCCCCCCCATCCCCTCTATCTCCGCCACACCTCACCTGAGCTTCCAACCATCCCATCCAATTCAACGGCTGATTGCAGTAACATACCAACAAGTTCCCCCTCTCACGATGATCTGTGAGTAAGTGAAGGGGACTGCATATTTGAATTTTGATGAGGGTGCGCATAATAATGAGGGCTACGATGATGTAACAAAACAGAGACTTTTGCAGCTTCTATTGTGTATGACAGAAAGAGAGGGTCATTTTGCAGATAGCACAAGTGGACTCCATCTACAAGTCCAACGCATTGTAGATTTTAAAAATCATTAATTGGCTATTTTAGACAAGACAAGTCCTGTACAAGTATAACAAAAATGCATATATATATATATATAAAAATCTGCACTTCTCGTTTGAAACCGCACCCAATTAAATGGGTGAAAACAGCAAACAAAAACTTCGCACCAGTGATCAAGTAGTCATTGCCTACCATGAGACTCTTTATATTATTTTCTGTCAACTGACATTATCATGATCATTAAGTCGTGTAGCACCTTCATGATTCTTACAAGATTGCCCTATTCCCACTAATGAAACCTGGTACACTTGGCCTGGTGTCTGTCACCTAGCCTTGCTGATTGCCTCTGGTACGCCTCTTTTTTTTTTTTTCTTTTTCTTTTTTAATGATTAAGGGAAACACGGAGTCCCTCTCGCATACAGCAAGAATTCCAGTCATGAATGTCTTTTAATTTTTCTTACAGCTTGTCATCATTAGGGTCACTGGTGCTCTAAAGCCAAGCTGAACAGACTTTGGGTCAAATGCAGTGTACACCTTGGACCCAATCCAGTAAGAGGAATTTTAAAGTGAAAAAATACTTTAACAACACTGTGCTAATTGTATAGAGTTATAGGATAGGCACTTCCCTGCTGCCATATCATTTTATCACAATTTGCCAATTTTCTACCATCTACCATCGCTCTCTTGCTTTGATGCTTTCCTCACTGTGCACACACAATTTGCATACAAGCTGCAGATGAGCTGGTCCTCTGGTGGCGGTAGTTGTTGCCCCAGAGTATTCTTGTCTGGCATCTCAACACAACAGGGAGATCAGAGAGCCAAGTGCTGTGCACTATAATAGGAAGATCTCCCCCTACAGGCTTCTCCACCGCATGCACTCACTCCTCTTGTAGCCTGCTGTCTTGCTGCGACCCAGTTCGCCTACTTCTCTCCCCCTGCTCTCGCTGGTGCTCACCATTTTTCGGCACGCTCTCTTAACTTCTTTGCTAAGCCCCCCACCTCCCCCTTCTCGTGTACTTGTTTTGAACACACCAGAAACAGGGCATAGGTCTCCAGGGGTAACGGGACTCTTATATAACACCATAAAATATTCACACGTTGCACATTCTTATTACAGAGATAAAAAGTTAGATGAGAAGTGAGAGGAATGGAGGTGTGGCCTCATCGCAATACAATTTAACGTTTTTTTAACAAAATAGCATAATTGCTGAAGTAATATGTGACTTGCTACCACATTAAATGATGTGGCGGGCCGATTCTGGCCATTACAGATACCAATATCTGTCTTCTTTTCGAGAGTATACTGAGCTGCATTTACTTCAAAAGTGGACTAATCAAATCTAAGGCTGCTTCGAGGTTATAAGAGAGAGCTGCCGACTGGCACCTACTTTTGTACGAGCACTGGTGCATCATGCAGCAAACAATCTAACAGTTGACATTCAACATTTCTGTTGCATTTATCATCCATCTCTGAGACACAGACCAAATCCCACTGAGACCAGGTTGTCTGACATTGAGTCAACAGGCGGATAAAGAAGTTGGATTTCCACTGACACCGGCGATGCTTCTACAGTGAAGCACTGAAAGAAAGCTCGTCTTCTATGGTCCCTCACTCATGTTTCAGGAGTTAATCGAGCATTTGGGAATTTGCATGTCTTTGCAGGGAAGACCCATTAATTGAGAATGATTGTATAATTTGTTCCACTCTTGTGACTTTTAATGCACCAGGGAATTAGGGTTGTTGTACAACAGAATGATAATTAGAGCAGGACGCTGACTATTGTAATTAAGTTGCCTCATTTCCAGTAGGTGTGGACACATTTGTGCAACATGAATAAAAATGGTCATGAATCTCAGTATGCAACTTTGAACAGAAGGTAAATGACAAACAAAATTGATTATTTATTCTTATTTAGAGAGGCACAGACATGCAAAACACAACTATCTTGCTTGCTTGGATGAGTAATAGCAGCCTTCAATGGAAAGAAACATCATGCAGGTACTGTATGTGCATCTAGACCCAGACTTAAAACTTCAGTCCTCAAGCATTTACTCTGGACTTGAACGTCCACAAGACATCTGTATACAACTTATTTACCTACAAAGTTAGCAGAGTTGAAAACAACAAGCTAAGGTAACAATCACTCATTATGATAATGGTGGAAAATATATCAGATTACCATGTCAGACTTTCTGTTGCGATTTTATATTGACACTGTGAATAATGCGCCCATATTCAACTCAATGAGAGGACATACATTATGGATGGATGTTTAAAATGATGTATGTTATTTTAGGAAAACATTCAATCATTTTGCATTTGATGTCTGCAATATGTTACAAAAAAAGCTGGGAGAGAGGCAACAAAAGGCTGTATAATTAGTGTGCTTATTTACCAAATGCTAATTGAGTGTTGTAACATATTGCAGGCACTAAATTAAAAATGACAATAAAGTTCAGCAGGGTGTGTCAGAAGCCAAGATGGAAGAATGACTGCGCTTTGTAGAGGCATGAGGAATTGACTTCAGCACAAATGGGAAATTATGTCCATCTTTAGACAATAGAAGAAACACACTGACGTTTGGAAATGCAAACAAAAGAAAGTGGGGAAAGCTCATAGAAGAGCTGTTGAACTATAGAAATTCAACTAGAGAACAATTTGTCAGAATTTCCATTTTCCACAGGAACAAATTTGTTTCTCAATGCAAAGGGACCTAAGAATCTCTTGCCATTTCCATTTAGTTTTGGTTTGTTGACGAGAAAAGTGTCAATCAGGCTTGTTAATGAAACCAATATTGGATCAAAAGTGTTAGCAGAAGAGTCAAAAATGCATAATTTTCATTTTTGCTCTTGTGAACGGCATTAAGTTGTGATTATGTGACCGAGTGTGTTATAGATAGAAATGTTATTTGTGTAACAATTGGTTTTATATTACGATACATCGTAAAAAACTGAGGAAAAAAGAGGCAAATAACAAAATAGACTTTTCTTGTTTCTGCTCCATTTCATTCTAGATTGAAGAACACTTGTATTTTTTTTGACTTTGACAATGAATGAAATAAACGGAAATGAAATGGAAAATCATTAGAGGCACTTGAGACCTTGCTTTTGAATAAGCAGGCAATTTTGTATGCTTGCAATCCAGGTTCATAAGGGTACTACTTCAGAAGCTACCTGTAATGAATACTGTATTTGCAGCATTCGTTTTCCAGCGCACCTTTATCCCAAGATAGAATGCAACAATGCAGAGAGGCAAGACACGAGCCAGGAATGAGGAAGCATTCAATAAATGACATGACACATTTCTAAAGCCACGATTGCGGAGACAACACATCCAATCACATCTTTATCTGCCATCGAAGTAGAGAGTAACGATTTTCTGTCATAATTGTTCCTCCTGTCCTTCCCTCTTCTAAACAATCAGGGTGATTTCATCAACAAACATTCTTGCAGTCTTTATGTGCCTGAGGTTGAAACGTATCCCATGTGACAATTTCATCAGGCCACTTACAGTCTTGACCTTCCTTAGCTTGTGCCCTTTCTGTGGCATAAACACTGTGAATGCACTATAAAGCTTGCGATGCACAAAATCTGTTGGCCAACTAAAAATGTCATCATTTTTGACTCATTAATGCCTTAAAAAAAAGAGCACGTCAGTCTTCGTCCTAATGTACTGGCATCAATCAACAAATCCTTTCACTTGAACAAATATTTTAACCATTTTTCTTGTGTTTTGCAAGAGGGAGAATTTAGTGAGACGCAAAAATGGCTTATCGGGATGAATAGAACATAAATAAGACTGCATCTTTTGTGTTGACTTAATTCTAATACAAAAGGGTTGAGAGTGACAGCGAATGAGGCATTGCTATGAGGATAAAACCAGAACCTTTAAATACCACAGCAGTTTGTTTTCCAAAAGGACAGAAAAGCTGGAGTGTGAGAAATGCATTAATGCTGCAAATGAGTCGCTACTCATCACACTGCAGTGCAACAGTGTTGTCTGAACTTTTTTATGCAAAAAAGGCAGGTTGACTCATCAACTCCGCCCACAGACTTTCTGCAGCACACCAGTTCAGAGGTCCACTTTCGCAACACTACTCACTGGTGTCATCTAGGGTTGGTAGCTTGCTGAAGACTATTTTAGAAGTATCAGCTGCAGCTGTTGTATAATGCACTATATAAATTAAGTTGGACTGTTTTATGTTGAATTATATAAATGAATGCATTTCTCCCATAGGAGGTTAGCCATGATTTATCTGTCAGGGTTTTACCCCAAAAATGGAGATTCTCCATTGCAAATCATTGTCATGAAGAACCAAGGCTGACCAACTCAATGATTGAATGATGTCTATTCCCATTCATGATTTCAATGACAAGTCCTTTTAACGCATTTAATTGTGTGAAGCTAAATCATTGCATTTTCATATAATTGACCAGATTTATGAGATTAAACATGCGGTGGATCATCTAGATGGAGGAGAAGCCTTGCACCCAGAGCTCCATTCTTTCCAGATAATTAGCAAATGTTTCAGAGCATCATTTGAGCACTGTTCTGGAACATCACGAAATGTTATAATTTGACACATATTTAACCTTCTGTTTGCATGGGAATTTGAGTTGCAATGCATGAGTGAGCATTACATAATTGAGGGTGAGGCCTAAGGAGACTTCATGTTAGGAGATGGGTTAAATGAGCTCTGGCAACCAAATGATCAACCTATATGTGCTTGCGATCTAAATGGGTTGTGTGACTGTCACATGTGTGGCTGACATTTAGATGGCTGTGACATGCAATGGCTTAATGTTTGTGTTGCTTCCCCGCTGATATGTCAAATTCATAATGGATTTTATTGCCATTGTCAGCGCAAGGGAAAACCACAACTAGGACATTTTATAGTTCAACGGATGCAACATGACACAAACAGTAATGCCAGAAATGAAATATAAGTAGACAAAGAAGAAAACAAACAATGCTGTGGCCCAAAGAATTTGCAGGTTTAGATGTTAAGCTCTTGTAGTTGAACCAAAACACAACCCAGTACACCTCTGTCCTCCCTATGCATATAACTTACATATAAATCAAATACGTTTTCCTCATTGAAATGAAAAAAAAAAAACCACCATCTTTTATATTAAAAATTAGCAAAGTATTGTAAAACAACATTACACCACATAAAAGAGAAATTAAAGATATGTAACCACTTTTATGGCATGCAATTACTCTACGTGTTGGCATGGTCCATTGATCAACTTCAGCCGCTGAAACCAGGTTGGTTGATTAATCTGCATCTGAATATCTGGGCATGAATTGTGGCTTGCAAAACACCTTGGCTGTTCTCATTTACCATTGGTCAATTTAATATTTTGTCCCATTCAATAAACGGCTCCAAAACCCTATACGGATCAGCTGTTAGTACTCCATGCTGACGCAACAACGGATTGTGACGCAACATTCCTCGAGAGTTGAGGACTAAGAGATTGGAATGTTGTGCCAGGAATGTCGAGCAAGGAGAAAACAATCTAAATCCATCTCGACATCTGGTATCATATGGAACTTTACATCTATCTCCAGTAAGATGGACAAGCCAGCAATGCTGACATGAGAGGGATTTCCAAGCGTGCTGATGTTTACTCATTTGTGGCTGGCAGCACAGACAACTTGTGATACAGCAGGTTCATGTATGTATCTTGTATTGATGGCCTTGAACCCATACAATGAGTAGTCTATGTATCTGTCCCTCTTGCCTACTATTTATTTTGGTTTCTTTTTCCTATAACCATTGTTGATGCTGAAAGGATGCACATTTCCCTATTGAGGGACTAATAAAGGTTAAGTAATGCAATCTAAAATATTCCCAAATGACTACCGTAATTTTCGGACTATAAGTCGCGTTTTTTCTCATAGTTTGGGTGGGGGGGCGACTTATACTCGGGAGCGACTTATAAGATAAGATAAGATAAGATAAGATAAGATAATCCTTTATTATTCCCTCAATGGGGAAACTCCTGTGTTAGCAGCAGTACACTTAACATATACACACACACACACGCATGCGGGGAAGGGGGTAAAGATTTTAAGAAGTAGAAGGTATATATAATTAAAAAAAATATGGACAGTGTATACAAAATACTGGAAATATACAGTGGAGATAAAAAAATATTAGATAAAAAAATAGTGCAAAAAAAGTGCAAAGAAAGCAGGTAAAAGAGTGTGAGGTAGACAGATAT
Organism: Syngnathus typhle; assembly: GCF_033458585.1. NCBI lineage: Eukaryota > Metazoa > Chordata > Actinopteri > Syngnathiformes > Syngnathidae > Syngnathus > Syngnathus typhle. The sequence continues at coordinate 6,336,951 of NC_083739.1, forward strand.
TGCACATAGTGTGATTGCACATATGGTTATTGCACGTTATTGCATGTTATTTTGTCCGTTAGCTACGATGGTCGGCCTGGTTGTACAGTCTGATGGCAGCAGGGAGGAAGGACCTGCGATGCCTCTCGGTGGTGCATCGTGGGTGACGAAGCCGGTCGCTGATGGAGCTCTCCAGGGCTCTGACAGTCTCATGAAGGGGGTGGAAGACATTGTCCATGATGGAGGACAGCTTAGCCACCATCCTCCTCTCCCCCACCACCTCCACCCGGTCCAGACTGCAGCCCAGGACAGCGCCGGCTTTCTTCACCACCTTGTCCAGCCTCTTCCTCTCCGCTGCAGTGATGCCGCTGCTCCAGCAGACCACCCCATAAAAAATGGCGGACGCCACCACAGAGTCATAGAAGGTCCTCAGGAGGCCGTCCCTCACTCCGAAGGACCTCAGTCTGCGCAGCAGGTGGAGTCTGCTTTGGCCCTTCTTGTATAGGGCCTGAGTGTTAACAGTCCAGTCCAGTTTATTGTTCAGGTGAACACCCAGGAACTTGTAAGACTCCACAATCTCTATGTCCGTTCCCTGGATGTTCACCGGCGAGGGGGGGACTTTGCGCCGGCGGAAGTCCACCACCAGCTCCTTCGTTTTCCCAGAGTTAATTTGGAGGCGGTTCCGCCGGCACCAGTCCCCGAATCTGTGATTCAGTTCTCGGTACTCCGTCTCGTCTCCGTTGTTAATGAGACCAACGATGGCGGAGTCATCCGAGAACTTCTGGAGGTGGCAGGTTGATGTGTGGTGGGTGAAGTCAGCTGTGTAGATGGTGAAGAGGAGGGGGGCCAGGACGGTCCCCTGTGGAGCTCCTGTGCTGCAGACCACCGTGTCAGACACACGGCCTCCTGTCCTCACAAACTGCGGTCTGTTTGTGAGGAAGTCCAGGACCCATGATGTCAGCTGCTGGCAGGCTCCAGCATGGTGCAGTTTATTCCCCAGCAGTTCTGGCTGGATGGTGTTGAAGGCACTGGAGAAATCATAAAACATGATCCTCACAGTGCTTCCAGCCCGCTCCAGGTGAGCCAGGGACCTCTGCATGAGGAAGATGACGGCGTCCTCAACCCCGATGCTCGGCCGGTAGGCGAACTGCAGGGGGTCGGCGGAGGAGCTCACCAGGGGGCGCAGGTGGTGGAGGACCAGCCTCTCCAGGGTCTTCGCCAGGTGGGATGTCAGGGCCACCGGCCGGTAGTGGTTGAAGTCACTGGGGCGAGATGACTTGGGCACTGGTACCACGCAGGACGTCTTCCACAGCTGTGGTACCCTGTGCAGCCTCAGGCTCATGTTGAATATGTGCTCCACAATCCCGCACAGTTGCCCGGAGCAGGATCTGAGCAGCCTGGAGGTGATGCCATCTGGACCCGTATATACATATATGTTTTTTTTCACTTTTTTGGGCATTTTATGGCTGGTGCGACTTATACTCCGGTGCGACTTATAGTCCGGTACAAACCACACTCGCACAATAATTAACAAACGAGGGTCCTCGTAATTAGTGTCACACTTCTTAATAAATTTAAATTAACAATGTAAAATGTCAGCTGCTGTCTGAGTCCTGTATACTCAAATTTTAATTGAGTTGAATTTAATTGTACAGTCAAATACATGTAATGTCAAGTTATGAAATAAATGTGCTTTCTCAACTTGGCTGTTAACATTTGGAAAAACTTCACTGAACCTCAAAGCAATAATCTTTATTGCAGTCAGTAGAGAAACAATTTAAGTTCCATTCTATTTTTCCTCAACACTTCATTATTCCATGATTTATGGCAAAAACTCCCGAGAGCAACATTATTAATCTCGAGGGGGTTACTTATTCTTCTGGGCATGGCAAGACAATTAAAATGTGGGCGTATTAAGAAAGCTCGCCTGTCGCCTCCTCACATGTGTTGGTACCTTTCCAAACAATTTGAGTTTGCTTAACCCTCAAATGTCTTTGCTTAGCTGAAAAGTCATAATGTGAGTTCAGTTATATCACAATCGTGTGAAAAAGAAATTACTGTAAAAACTTGGTGTCTCACAAGTCTATTCCTATTTCGGTCCAGGTATTGTTTGGACAGAGGTGAGGCCATCATCATTTGACAGCCTAGGCCGTGTTATTTTGTAATCATATGTTTCCCTTGCCCAAGCTTGTCAATTGATATCGGAACACAGTTGCAAAATTGCCACCTTGCAAGGAGTTTTTTTTTTAATCTGTCTGAAATCCAGCTATTGACAGTTTGAGAGGCTTTATGGCCATCACACCATTCCAATAAAATTTCCACTACCCTTGACAGGTTTCTTTATCTGTTCTTGACAAACCACACAATGGAAGACTTGCTATTATTACCACTGATGGAAAAAACACCAAACTCACGAAGCAAGCCAGGGAAAGTCTATCTGGAGAGCTGCAGTGAAACTCTGTATCAACAAAAGAACGATTTAGCACAGGCTTCGGGGAGTGATAAAGCTTTACCTCTACCGATTTCAAGTTGTTCACAAGATTCAAGAGGAAGATTATGATGCTCATTAACCTGAAGTCGATACAGGTAAGGCTTAATCAGTCTCCAAAGCTGAATCAGAGATTTGCGGATGCTGAGTTTCAGTGCACATTTGCACAAATGCCTGCTCAACAGGTTCAATGTTTTCATCACTCGGGATAACAGCAGGCCTTTCGCCGTGTGGGTTCTCCTGTTCTGAGAAACTGGTCTTGGTTTTCTGTGCAGTTAGTGCTCGCCGATTGGTACTTTTTCACAATAGTTCATGAAGTAGGCAGTTGGTGCATTAGAGTTAGTTGAGCTGGGATGTCGGAGAGTTGCTGTATGTAGCTTATGCAAAGTCGGTGCATTGTGGGGAATCTAGGAGGTTGTCTTAATCGTTACTGGGGATGCTTCATTGACCGGAGGACGGGCACGGGGAGAACAAGCTACTAACTCCACACAGGGAGGGCCGGAGGTGGAATCGAACACGCACCCTCCGAACTGTGAGGCGGACCCACCGAGCAGCACTTCTTTCAAACACAGACACACACCTTGCCCATTAAGATTACTAATGCTTAAAATAAAGCCAGAAGTGCTTTCAAATTTCGTCTCTTAATGTACAGCCAAGAATTAACGCCACAGAAGCGTAGTTCAATAACATTTGATTATGATGTATGGTGACAAAACTTGCCTCCAAACCAGGCTTTTTTTCCCCGACGTGAAAGAATGGCACTGTTGCAATTATTGTCACTGGACATACAGACATTGTGTCAGGTGCAACTTGCTCTGCCTAGGGGGACATGCTTCCTTACAGCCATTCTCCGTCACCGTAATGTATAATTGGCCCACTGCTGTGTCTGTGCACATGCACGCGAGCACTTGTGTGTCAGACTGTCAAACCTTCAGAACCCCTCATAGATTCCTGGTGTGGCGGATCCCGTGCTGTTCTGAAGACATTCTGTCAGCTTAGAGATGCTGGAAACTTGCTTAGAACCTGCAATCTGTTTCATAAGAATAAAGCTTGGGATTTTCAGGAGGAATGTGCTGTATCTGATCAGTACAGTGCAGAAATGGCAGTAGGGAGCAATATCCAGGCACAGGGAATGGGGTATATAATGCTGAACGAGGCAGTTCATATCCAGCTTATAAACTTTAATTTGAGACATGTTTTGGAGAGGAATATTGTGTGCAGACACCAAGTGGGAGCATCACTTCCTCGTAAATAGGCTTGCATGAGCGCTTGTACTCAACACGGCAGATAAGAAAGCACCGCCAGAAAGCAAGAGTCAAACACAAATAGCCCATTAAGCCGTGAGTAAGGAAAATACTTCAGCACATTAAGTCCCTGAAGAGACTGCAATAAATCCACACCCTTTGGATGCATTATACACAAAATCTCTGCTGGGCAGTACACCTTGTTTCCTCATACACTTCATTTCCGACTTCAAGGTACTTTTTGGTAAATGTGTTTCTGCAAAGAACGGTAGGCTCATTGCTGAGGTTGGTTTGGGAATAGAAATAGAAGTAAGAAATTGCTGGCTAAAACCTCCACATGTTATTCAAAAGCACAAAAAGCGACCGTATATCTTACTCAACAGGCCTGAGCAACTGATCTGAAAAATGACAGCCACAAGTATTATTTAGGCATGGAGGCTTGATGGGAAAGATGTTGTCTTATCAGCTGCAGCCATATCAGCAGCCCCTCATGGCTCACAGAATAATCTTCTTGCCCTGCATAGCAAGCCTCTGCAGTGGTTCTGGCAGATTGAAGAAAGGGGGGGGGGGAGAATCAGAATCGACTTGACTAAAGTTGTCAAAACGAACTAACCTGAATGTCCAATGAGAATTAAATATGCTAATTAATCAGTTCATTTTCATCTGTACTTGAATATCTATTGGACTTCAAGATACAGCTACATTTCATTGTGACTTTTAGCAGGAAGGCAGCAAGACTTCTAATTCATTAATGTAGGAGTGATTTACACAATGATTAACGCTCTGTCCATCATTTGCCTTACAGTGTCGAGGTTAGGCAGGGGGAGGTGGAACAATGGAGGAGTCAAGTGGGTGGAAAATGAAATGAGAGCTTTTCGAAGATTTCTAAAATGTTGCTTGTGAATGCTGCTAGATTATGTTGATGAAATGAAAAAACAAATGATTTGATGATAATGTCAGTTAATACATCACAACAAATTATTGCTTTGGCTTCTCTCATCAGATGCACTTCCTGATACAACTCATCTGGCTTTTAGGCATGGCACTGGAGTTGTTTAGACTTTTTTCCAAATGATAATTAGGTTAAGAATATCCACAACATTTTTTTCACTGTTTGTATGCTTCATCCAACAGTACCAGCAATTTGGGAGCATGAATATATTCCCATATACACAATCTAGTTTGACATTTCAAAGTTAATCAACTTTAAGTTCCATTCTGATATATAAATTCATTTACATATATAGACCTCGGAGAGAAAACAAAGGGTTGCATCCCCCCACCCAGTTTATGAGCACTTGGAGGTGTTATCAGTTCCTTGCTGGAGACGAAGGTAATTGTGACCATTTGCCTCAAGGGGAACAGAGCGTAGAGAGACATTTGTGCTGAGTTCATTTGCATATTCAGGCTGTGCCCTTAAAGAGAAGGACACAGGAGAGGAAGAACGCTCGCGTGGACACAGAGATGCGAACGTCACGTACTGGGGTGACCATGTGAAATCAGCTTGTGAGCAGATATAAAATTTTGATCCAATCAAGATGGCTGTGTCAGAGAAGTCCTTTTCCATCACCACCCACCTTTGCCTGGTGCCCACTCGTGAGGGCCACCGGGGCAGACCCACACTATACATAAAATACACTACAGTTTCAAAGCAGTCCCGATTTATTTCCTTCTTCAGTGTTTTTCGTGACTTCCTTTGGGGCATTACATGGTCACTTTGGGCCTGGTATACATATTACAGCGTTTGATCATCTTAGTGTGGACACCCACATTTGTTGAAATGATGTGTTATGGGAAGCTTTTTTTTTTTTTAAAAAAGGGAAATAGATTGACTCAGTTTCCGTGCGGACGTGTCATAAGTGATGAGGCTTTGGCCAGGATCTCATCCCACGCTTGTTGCTTCACAGCACCCGAAAGAGAATGTCTACCCAAGGCTGTGAGCATATAAACATGAAGTAGGAAAAATCTGATAGGACACTGGATTTAGGCCACATTGACATGTTTTGTTTTTACCACAATCTCCCTTTCACTTTCTGCATAAAAGATCAAGTACATTAGGTGTTACGATAGAGACAAACAATAGCTCACCTGTTTTAAATAAAGTGTCACATTTAGGTCATGCATTGAATACATTTTAATCTGTTCAGCTTGTTGTTTTTCCTTGCATAATGTGTTCTTAGACAAGCTGGGGGGGTTGTGCATACCACCTGATGATGTAAAAGCATGTTTCTCAGTATTGACACAAAAAACATGAAAAGTAAGAAGCTATGAAATGATGCGGGCACTCAAAGGCGAGGCTAAAATTAGAAGTTATGGCACAAGAGTGTCCCAGCCTAAAAATAAATAAAGAGTGAAGAGCCAAGGCAAAGATAAAGATTCACACTCAACCACTCTTTTTCAGCTGACGCAGAACTAAATCACTGGACCATCATTAAAATCCAGCTGCCAGAAGAACCAAGGCCCAAGTGACTGCTGGCTGGCATTGAATCCCAAACAAACGGGTCTTGTTGAACATTCTCTTCCTCTGTCAGCACGTCTGTAAAAAAATATTATTTACTACTCTGAGATAGGTCAAGTCCTGGACTGGAATACACACCTTTGCCAGGATATTCTAGGTATTATAGTATGTGTACTGTATTTTCAAAAGTATCTAAACAGTCATTATAATCCCAAATACAAAATGAACAATGCTGCAATGGCCTGGCAGTGCTCATCCAAGAGGAATACACATTTGGTGATGCCTATGGGATTTAGACTTACAAAAAGTTCTAACTTAATTGACAATAAAAAATAAATAATCATACGGCAGACTGAGTGCCAAATCATCCACTTGTTCATATTGCAATTACTCTTAAATACCATTTTAACATTACAGTTACTTTAATTGACCCTACCATTTAGTTAACAACAATAACGTTGGAAAGCTTTAATTTTGTGATACTTGTGCCTTTACTGCGGTGTATCTTACTTTCATTGCACCCTGGTGGCTTGTATATACATGGGACAGAATGGGAACAAAGGAGACATTCATCAAATAAAGAGCCATGCATGATTGAATGTGCGCATTTCCGCGCCTATGCAACTCGTGCATCATAACTCCCATCGAATGCGACATCGCATTACTGAAGCCTTCAGAGAGTAACAGCCTGTTTATTGTTACACTATTTCACTTGACAAATCCATGGAGCCAATGCGAGTGTGAAATGGGATCATGGGCATCAGCCTCTGCAGTGATATTCCTTGTCATGCACCTTGTTTTGGTTCTAGCAAAGAAACAAACAAACACAAATCATATCCATAAACCAACCAACCAACCAACAAAAACACCACACTGCCACGAGGGGATTTCGGAATTTTTCAGACACGTGCATGTCACTTTGTGTTGCACTAGTCTGCTCACTGCTATCTGGGTCATGTGAAAACAGAAGATAGAAGTATGCTACTGAACAGATTTTTGTCCCCACCATAGTATTGAGTCTCCTCTATGCTGAGCCAAACATCCGGCATGCCTCTGCCATCTTCTTCTTCACAGCTTTCACATTAAAAAAAAATACATGGCAACATTAAGCACTTGATTGTGAATGATTGGAACAAAGACGTGCTTCCGCGGAGTCAGGATTTTGCTGTTTGGGATTCCCTAGAAAGCTGCATTTTTTTTCTAGAGATGTCTAAAACTAATCAAACACGGGGTACACCCCTCCCTCCCGTTTAACCATTATTTAACCAAGAAATATCCCATGGAGATTAAAACCCTCTTTTTCTCAAGGGAGCCCTGGCCAAGAGGCAGCAACAAACATTAAACAACAAAGTTGCAAAAAGAACACTATGTCGAGGATTTATGCCAAAATAATGTTAAGATTTGGAACTGGGTCACTGAATTTAGCAAAAAAAAAAAACACTGACACTGAAGAGCTAGTTATTGTAATGATGTCTTAATGTTCAATTGAGCCAAGTTCCTATTCCCAAATATAAAATATATTTTCAAACACATCTAGGAGCTCACCAATAAAAACCTCAGGCCAGCTTCAAACTTTCTAAACAAGTAGACATTTTGTCTTTATCAATGCAGAATGGAAAATACTTTAGGCCAATCTCTGATCCTTTTTATCGCTTCTCTTTGCCTCAGCAACCATGTCTTATCACCTCCTGGACAGTAATTAGCTGGAATTACACACAGCGCCAAATGCTGAGCCTACGTCATTAGCACCAAGTGGTTTGTCCAATTTGGGTCCTGTCTACTAGAAGATTACCACAGAGGGCCTATTTTATCCAGCAGAGTGACACACAACGGATAGTTCATTGTTGCGAGTCCCTTGCCAATGCAGACACGTATCATGGAAAATTCACTTTTTTTGCTTTTATATTCGTTTTATTATTACTTGGAGTCTCCAAGATTGTAGAAAAGTATAATCTATCCCTCCAGATGTTGCAGAGATACCTTTATGATCTGTTAGGGGAGCTATTTTTTACTCTGTTCAGTTTTCTCCATTTTCCATTACGTATTTTTATCAATTTCAAAGTCAAAAGTCAAAGTCAAAGTCAAAGTCAGCTTTATTGTCAATCTCTCCACGTCACAACACACAAAGAGACCGAAATTACGTTATTCTCTATCCCACGGTGACGAGACACATAACACGATAGACATACAAGTACGCGACACAATATAAAAACAAGAAGGCAAAAAATTCAAACAATCAATAGTAAGAGTGATGAATAAATAATAAATAAACAGATAACACAATAAATAAGAGGAGAAAAACGGAGCCAGCAAGCATAGCGCAAAAGTAAAAAACATCATAAACAAAAAGGCACAAACAATAAATAATAAGAGTAATAATAAATAATAAATAAACAGATAACACAACAAATAAGAGCCAGTGTGCATACAGACAGTACAGACAGCAAAAGTACAAGACGCTACGCAGAACGGGGGAGCGAGTTCAGGATCCTAACAGCCTGGAGTACAAAGCTGTTTGAGAGTCTGGTGGTGCGGGAGCGCAGGCTTCTGTACCTCTTCCCTGAGGGCAGAAGCTCGAACAAAGAGTGAGCGGGGTGACTCACATCACTCACAATCGTGGTCGCCTTGCGGGTGAGATGGGAGGTGTAAATGTCCTTCAAGGAGGGGAGCGAAGCACCAGCAATCTTACCAGCCGTGTTCACTATGCGCTGCAGGGCCTTCAAGTTGTAGTCAGTGTAGCCGCCACCCCAAACAGCAATACAGCTGGAGAGGACGCTCTCAATGGTGCCGCGGTAAAATGCAGTCATGACGGCCGGAGGAGCGCTCGCTCGCCTGAGTTTCCGCAGGAAGTACAGGCGGCGCTGGGCTTTCTTTGCCAGTGATGCGGTGTTGGTGGACCAGGAGAGATCCTCACTGATGTGCACCCCCAGGAACTTGGCGCTGCTCACTCTCTCCACCACAGCACCGTCGATGGTCAGCGGCAGGTGTTGGGTGTGACCCTTCCGGAAGTCGACAACAATCTCCTTGGTCTTGTCAACGTTCAGCAGGAGGTTGTTGTCCCTGCACCACGTGGTCAGAAGGTCAACCTCCAGCCTGTATTGAGTTTCGTCTCCCTTGGTGATGAGACCCACCAGAGTCGTGTCGTCAGCAAACTTCACGATACGGTTGTCGCTGTAGGTTGCAGTGCAGTCATGCGTCAGGAGGGTGAAGAGCAGCGGACTGAGCACGCAGCCTTGGGGGGCCCCCGTGCTCAGCGTGATGCTGGCGGAGATTTTGTCGCCAACACGTACTACCTGTGGCCTCTGACAGAGGAAGTCCAGTAGCCAGTTGCAGAGGTAGGGGCGAGACCACCAAACAAGGTAATGGATGTGGCCAAAATGTGTTTGCAATTCTTATTACTTTATTTATTATTTTATGATTATAATCCATCAAATGTAAGTTCTGTTTTGTGTCTGATTTGTATTGATGAGAACTAAGAAAAGAATGACTCAGATGCAACCTTTCTTTCTTATAGGTCATTATCAGCTACTTTGGCTTCACTATCAAAATAATGCCTTTTGATAAATTGGAAGTTTGTGAGCTGTTTAATTTCATACCTACCAACTCTGTAGTTGGAATGAAAGATGAAATACAGTTGGGAGGCGGACAATAGCCTACCAACCACAACAAAACTCTTCCGCTCTCTTTCCTTCCTCCCTCGCAGAGCTCTGCGCACTCTAACGTTTAACAGCATCCTTGAGCTTCAGCACTTCTGTTTCCTTGGCAACTAGCGAGCACTGGAATGAATGATGACGATCACACAGCTCTAGTTTGGATAAACACACACACAGAAATAAAAATGGTCCACAAAACCAGCGTTATGCCTCATTTTCACATCCATATACTCTAACACTGCAGTGGAAGCATGAAAGCTTCTAAAGAAACAAAACTTCAAGTGAAAATACACCGTAATCTTTGAATTTGATCACTGTCACAAAAGACTTCAATATACTGCTCAAGACCACTTTAGCTAATCTTTGTTTTTTGTGTCCCTTTTCAATACAGTTTCAAAACGACAGCTCAAACTAAAAAAAAAGGTGTTGGACAAAACCACATAAATTACAGTATAGGTATCCAAACAGTGTCCTTGTTCATCCCATTTACCTTTTTCTGTGTCGTTTAGGGTTGGCACCCTTGACAATTTCTTGTCCCTACCTAAATTAACAGCCAACAGCTCTAAGGGCAGGGATCTATAGAAAGACCACTCTTATCTTGTTATGGAACAAAATTGGTTCCAACCCTTTGGAAGCTCCAAACCTGCCTTCATCTAATTTCCTGAATAGAAAGGTGCCGTTACATTTTAAATTGTTTTCAACAACATCCCTTTGAACAATTCATTCAGCTGCATATAACGCCCCTGCCCTGGTAAATGCTTTTACGTGTGTTCTAAATATGACTGCACAATAGTTTCCTTACGATCAAAAATATCTCAGTAAAGCACTGCTGTGTTCGGCGCTCGTTTAAACATTCACTCAAGTGCCACAAGCTTCTGAAAGCCAAGGGACTTTGGAGGCACTTTGCCCCGTTAAACAAGTGGATGCCATGCATGTGCGCAAGAGGCAAGACACTATTCTGTCAACACAATTACACAGGCTGCACGGTCCCACATTGAGTTCATTCGGTAGGCCTGAAAGAGGTCCTGACACACATACACAAGTCATTTCCCCATTTTTGCAATTGGATAGGCAGTCAGTGGTTTGACTTGCATGGGCAACTGCATCCATGAAGGGCTCCAAAAGGCGGGCCTCAACAATGCTTACACAATAGAAAAGTCTGTCAAGAAAAGTAATTTGGATATGTACACGACACTTGTACTTGTATTTCAAACCAAAATGTACATTCTCTGTCTGCTAAATCCAATCCAAACAGTTGACAATACTACACCATTATTTATTTCTACTATCCCACAAACATTACAGATGGATCAGAGGCGATTATGACAGCGTCTCAGGATCCTGCACTACACACTGGTGGGTCGATGAGCCTAAAGCACCGCGGAAAGGGTTAAATACTTTAAAGAAGCTTCAACAGCAAATGCAGCTCGCATCCATAAAATGGGTCACTTAATTCAACCAATTAAAGATGTTGACAGAGAATTAGAGCTTTCGCACCAGGACCACAGTTCAATGGCACTGCCCTCTTCTTGGTAAAGATTCGAGATACAGTAATTACTTCCATGGGCACAAATGGAAATGACAGCTTCATTTATGGCGGCGTAGCGTTAGAATTTTGTTTGACGTATAAAGGAAGTCAAAGCAGCCACCATTGAGGGTGACGCATCATCTACGATTTAGGAGCTCATCACACTTCATTTGCATGTCCCGGCTAGCATAGCAGTTGTCCGACTTGAAAAGGGTAGGTATGAAGGGTCAGTATAACTTCCTGGTAGATATTAGTCTCCATGCCAACGGTTTTCTTACAAAGCTAATCCATCATTTGCATATTAGAGGTAATGAAAGATGCAAACAGAGCCATTATCCTGAGCGGTCCTTGTGTGCTTTGAAAGAATTCTTGCCCAATTGTGACTGAGAGCCTCAAAAAGCACAGTGAACAGCAAAAGGGGCCCTTTTGATTCTTGTATAACACATTCTAAAAGCACCGAGGGTGGCATGCTCATTAAGTAGTCTCTTCAGGCCACCTTTTCAATTCAATACAGCACAATAACCAACGATTGAAAAGTCCTACAATGGGGTTTCAATTATCTATTTTTTATATTTATACTTGTGTTACTCTGTTATACCAAATAAATACAGATAGGGGAATTCCTTTAATGCATGATTAAAACTCAATATATATATATATATAATCATTTTTTTTCTTGATTTGCATTGGCGCGCGACACATTTTCACTACACATTTGCAGAAAAAGGTGCAAATACAGCAAATGTAACCATGAGCTCTCTGTGTGCCGTGTTGCCTGAATCTAGTGGGATCTAGAGCTGTGCCGCCCACCCACATCTGTAGTGACTCTCAGTGAGCAGGTAATGATAATAGATCATCACTGGATGCTGCCACCTCCGTACTGTCATCATAAAAATCAACAATATTACTCTGGAAATCTTTACCAGCATTCACTGTGGTGTCAGTCCCTCCCTACTTATGTTCTCTAAGATCTTGCAGTCCTGTTGTCTTTTCAGCAAAAAAAATCATCCACCCTAGAAAAGCACTCTGCATCTTTTATTTATGCATTCATGGAAGCTAATTATTTCAGAAGGCCACTGACACTATAAAAGCAATTCACAGCTTGGTAGACCCGCAAAACTGCCACTGTTTGTCATATACAGTGGAAGAGATGAAAAGTGTTTATTCGAAATCATATATCAAACCCCTCTCCCTTACTATTTCCCCATCATATGCATGTGTATAGGTGAATGTGGCACCATGTAATGTGAATGATAAGAGTCGTATATACTTTACATTGGCTATAAAAGAGTTTGGAAATGACAATGGTGCAATAGATACTGTATGGACAATTCTGGATTGGTCAACAAGGAGCTGAGCAACTTAAAATCATATACGTATAACTGCATATGACTAAACTGTTTGTGCAGCCTGATGAAGAATAACTTTGCCAATTTCAAATGTCATGTAGCGTCTAGTAAGTTTTTGGTTTGAAAAATAAAATGTTTTCATTGTTTGCGTCTATGTTTTTGTTTGTTTTGCTTATATTTCTCTATCAATAACAGCCTCAAATTAACAGATTTCTAACATGTTTAATTTTTTTAATATAAAATACAATCTGAAGTGGCTTCTGGTGATTAAATTTGCACTGCACACTCACGTCCCTTGTCATGAGTCACTGTCTTGTACGATTAAGAGAGGCCCTTATTCTGCAAAGGGTAGATTCTATCCTTTAACAGACTTATTAATGTGGATGTCCTCCCTGAGTTAGACATTATGATGGGTGTGAAGACAGTAAATTTAATTGACTATGAGGACGCCCTTGATTCTTCCTCTTGCACAAATGTGTAAAGTAAGTTGATAATGTGAAGTGGGAGAATATGTGTTGCAGGCAAAACAAAGCTCAGCAAAACTTTGCTTTTTACTTTGACTTGATTCTGCTTGTTTTATGTGTTTCTGTCTTAAATAGTGAGAAAAAAAATGAGATTGTCAACTACATTGAGACTGCAGAGGAAGCACTGAAACATGCACACACTTGGTGAGATGGCATGAGGAAACAGGTGAGGAGCACTAAACAAAACCCTGGTTGGGAATGACTGATGTACATAATACGTATTTGTCATGTTTGGTCAGTGTCCTTTGTGCTCACTGTTACGTAATGGACTATACATATTTCCTCTATCATGCATCAAATTAATAGATCCAGTAGCATATAATACTTCACCAAAGTACAAAACTAAACTGAGAAGATCCCACACCAGTTTAGATTGCTTGATTGGCCTGCTGACAAACATGTGAAAATAAAGGATTTAATCTTTGGCGAGGTTAATGGGCCATAACTTGTTCTATCGTTTATGCTTATGCCGATGATGTCACATACAAATTTGTCCATTTATCGTGGCAATAAATCACAGTTGCAGGACCTGGGACATCACAGCAGCTTAGTAATTCACAATGAAACAACTGAATTGTAATAATTGAGAACTAACCACATCACATTGTTCAAAGAGATCTCCTGCGTGTTTCTGAGAGGGTGAACCGTGTATCCTGGAGGGAGTTAATCTCATAGTGTAATTGTATCAGGTTTACCACCTCCAACTTTGATTGTACATTTGATTAAGAAATTCATGGGAGACAATTATGAACACTCAATTTTCTCATTTTCAAGCTCTTTAAGGATTTCCTGTTTAACAATTTTACAATCAGAGATGGGGAGGGAAAGAATCATAATTACATTTAAAATTAAATTACATTTCAGCGAAAGATTAGGCGTAGCACAATTTACTATTCAACATTATGGTATTTAATACTATTACGACTATCAAATTTCAGATACAGTAACTTACTGGGGGCCATATTTTAGTCTAGTGCAAAGAGCCGTCCAACTGTGCGCATAGTTGGAGTTTTCTCTCTTTTGGTATTTTCATAGACAGTGGAGTTAGAATTGGGCATTTGGACCATTGTTGGAGTTGACGTTGCTGATTTGATTCAGGGCTAAATGCATTCCCTTTAAATTGGGTGCAGGTGGGGTGCACTGTCCACATTGCGGAAGATCTCCACATGTAAATGATGTAAATTTGGCCACTGCAAGGTGGACACCCTACTACATGCAGTATGCAGTTTCCCACTCAGTCTGCCTGAACACCCGGCAAGGAATAGACCGTCTCCCAAATTCCCAAACATGCTAGTTTACCATGTGTAGGAATGTGAACTTGCGCCGGGAGGAAAATGAAGATGTGCCAGTTTTCTCACTGTCTCACTGTACGCCTACGACACAGTATTTCACCCATAGTCACTTGCTACTCACCGCGCGGTCTTCAACAAATTGATTTCTAATAAAGAAATAAAATACAATATAAAGAAGTTGGTGTTGATGAAAGTATGGTGGTCTCTTTTAAAATATCCAAGCTGCGGGAAAGTCAAAACTACCAGTGTAATTTAAAAATGCCATATTTACTTAAGAGTGTTTTTTTAAAGTATTTTAAGTATTTAGTCTGAAAAAATACATTCAAAATATGGCAGTCCGTATCAACGCAGGTATTAGTAGCATGTTGCTGACATACCAGGTTTACATGTATGTACAGTGTATTCTTTAAAAAAAAAAAAAAAACTTAGGATTGATTTCCACTTTAAGCATCCCCAAAAATAAAACCGAGAAATTCTGCTTGAAGAGACGTACGTAGAAGGGTCCCTAACATTAACTGTAGCATTAACAGTGCATCTATGTTGTAAATGCGTGGATAAGAACATCATCTCATGCAAGCTGTCAGATGCAGATATGCCCTTACAAAAAGGTTATATTACAAAACGAACGCTTTTGAAGTGAGTGTCCCAAAAAGCAGCTCCAATGAGTTGAAACTACTAATCCTGTTTACTCGTGCACTATTTGCAACTCCAGACAAACTGAGGTGGTGTCAATATAGATGCCACTGACTCACTTTTTACAGCAATACTGTGACACTTTTGTTTGTTCCGGTCAAATTGCAGAAAAACATGATGACTTGGCAATGTATGTACTATGTAATTTGTTCATGAACATGATAACATGATTTTGGGTTTGGACAAAAGGTTTGACACTACCTAGCCATGACAAAGGATGTGTATAAGGAAATTTCAGCTCCCTCCTTAGACTTTATGGTCTCGCTCAACCACGATAGATCGATAATTAATTAGGATGTGTCTTGTTTGTTGGTCAGTGCATTTTGCAGTTTGTTTCATAGATACAAAAAAATAATAAACTTACCCGAGCCTCTCTTAGACATCACTCTCAGGCAATGGACCACAATTGCATGAAGTAGGACCAGAAAAGGTATGGATGCTTTCATTTTTTCCCCCGGTCCTAAAGGAATGTGAGAGCAACAGTTATTTCGTTGTATATTCTTGCTAAGGTGCCATTGGTACCAGCCACGATCACTGGCTACACCATACATAAAGACAGGATGACAACAATTGTATAGAAAAATTCAGTGAATGGGGTAGACGCAGAAAATAGACAGCAGGCAAGTCATAAATTGAACCGTTTAGAATTTTTGAGCTGGAAATTCTGCTTTTGGGGACAGAAAGAAAAAATGCTCAACCACTTGCAGTTCTTTTTGCGCTATGAGGGAGCTCCAGTTCGTATTTCGGACAAATGACAAAGATGCTTTACAACATTTCCACAAAGCTGCATTAGAAAGCCTTTAAGAAGAACTCTGAAAAGCCATAATAGCCCCTGAGACCTTTGGAGGCATGCGAAACTGGCCAGCAGCCAAAGATGGTGACATAGCTGTGCTCTCCCTTTTCAAAAGGCCTTTTGTCGTCATGCTCTTGGTAACTGCAACTAACTCAACCTTCACAAAAGCAACACGGCACCCATCCAAATTTGTATCTTTTTAATAGGTTTTGGGTTTGGTGCAAATCTGCATCATTCGAACACAATTTGTAGTCTTGCTCTTTGAAGTGAAGACAGAAGGAATAAGTGAATCAAAAGTACTGCATGGCATCCCATCGGCATGCACAACAGACCAAACATGCTTTTGGAATACGATTCTTTCTTTAGTTAAGGGAGAAGCTGAGGATGTCTATGACACAAAGACAGCCGTGTTACTGTATACAGTGCATGATGATACGGCATTGAAAGAGACTCAAAGTGTCAGATGTGGAGCATGCAGAGCCCAGAGAGGAGGAGAGTGCCAGGAGAGCAGGCCAGTGTAAGCTGTGCAAGAGGACTACGACAGCCGGAGGGAAAAGCCTGCCTGAGCTCCGGCAAGACTGCACACACTCACACCGCATGATCTCCTTTGCGGGTGTCTCTGCATTAATAAAGTCAAGATGTTCTGAGAGAATTTCACACTGATTGCAGTCGTGAATACTTATAATTAATCTACTGCACTGCAGCTTGAAAGAACCGCTAGGATCTGCTTGGGAGTCTTGACATGTCAAAAATTGGACTACAAACTGGTCACTGCATCACATTTCAAAATCAAGGCCTGCACAAGAAATGTGTCCGATGAGTTAACTTGAGGGTTTAATTCATTGGGTTTAATTCATTAAAAATTGAGAAATTAGTGAGAGCAAGGCTCACTTTTCAATATGTCCACACTTTTTTCTTTATAACCCACATCCTCTTATTGAGGCAACCTGCATCACCCTTGAGTGACACTATCTTTTTATGAATTACAACAAAAAAAAATTGTTTCATGGACTTGGATATGGCACTTTAAATTCTTAATTGTTTTATTTATTTTTTTCCTATTTTTCATGTTTTGGATATGTTCGAAATAAAGATATATCAATAAATAAAAAAATACTAGCCCAATCACACGACTACTGTTGGATTTCTGAAATGTGAACAGTGGTAGAGATTTATGGTTAAGGGGTTGGATTTTAATATTTATCTTGTTTCCTAATTGTTGCGAAATATCATTAACATGATCAGTGTCTTCACGTAAATTAATATAATTAATTAATAATAATAATATACAATAATAACAAAGATATTTTGAACAAATTTGGTAAGAAGTGCGTATTAAATTGTTAGCCCAACATAATAATGTATAGCCATGAAGTAGTTGTCACTATGAAGAATGTTGCGGACCCATCATTTTGGTCATTTTACTCATTAATCTTTTTCATCCAATAAATGTATAGCGCATTAACAATGAATAAATGGTCATCAGCGTTAACAGACTGGAGACAAGGATTCTTATGTAATGAGTCTTGTGTCACAAAGTTTGATTTCAACAACATCCACCTTCCGGTGACACACGAACTTCCTTTTGTTTTTCCTTTCACTTGCTCCCGTCTTTTGGATGACATGCATTGTCAATTCTGTCTTTGCTCTGCAAAAGTCAGCCAGCACATCCCTCTGATTGGTCTGAGATATTGAGCAGCGTCATCATGGCAATCATTCCCTCTTTCATTCGTCTAGCTAATTTGGTACATTAAATACCCTGCCTGATCCAAAAATCTAGCTTCCCTAGAAGATGAAACCCCACGCACAGTGGATGTTCTGCGTTTAGACAGGCGGCCCGGTTTATGTGGGGAACATTAACGATGCAAATCTAATTGAATATAAATGTACTTCACCTTTTTTTAAGAGAATAAATACCCTTCTCAAAGTGTGAAAGGCATACCACACTATACCTCTGGTGGTATGCAAAAAAATCATTGAATATTTTTTGTACTCAAAATATTGCATTTGTGTTGTTCCGATGTTCAGTCATTTCTGATTTTCCGGAAGGCCTTAAAAGAAAACTACCGATTGTGACTTGTGACTGGTTGGGGGAGTTGAGGAGCAGACAGAGAGGAAGCCAAGCGAGCGTGTGTGTATATTTAGACACTGTTGTCGGAAATATTGTACAATACTAGATTAATCTTGCTTTGGCATGATTATGGTAGACGTTAATCTTTTTTTCTGCTCATCCTGGTTCCTTTGTCCAAGGTAATACGGCACTTCAAAATGTGGGAGTGGCAGTAAAACCTTTGTTAAGTAGCGGTGGGAAAATGACACAAACCAATTATGACCCTAACTATATGAAATTTAGTTTAATTTGGAGCGGGAGAAATGACAATTCCAATCTGCGGTGTGTGCTAGGTGGCTAGTGCTGAGCAATGAGCAAACTCGTTATGCATAAAGTGGGATTTTTTTCTTTTATAAAAAGTGTAATGAATTGAATAAATAACAATAAACAATCAAAGTCAGACACCTCCACTGAAACAAAATACCATCCTTAATTTTTGGTTACACGTGATTACAATTTTTGAACAAAATCAACAATATAACAGCACATTTTAAACCTAGCTAGTAAAATCAACAATATAATAGCACATTTTAAACTTATCCAGAAATAAGCCCCTCCTGGATTTCAATGAAATTGCATTTTTAAAGAAAAACTCCATAACAGTCATCTACCTTAATCACCTTAATCTCATTGTGAAATTGTTTTTGTCCACTCAATCTCCTCCTTTCACCTCTCACCAACAGTATTTTTCGCCTCGCTCATCCAAAAGTCAATTATTGTTGAGGAGGGCTGAGGAAGCGCAATGGTGCCCTGTTGACTCTCACAGTTAACCCCAAGGAGCACCTCTCACACACCCACACAAACAATTTTGTAATCGGCAACAGAGGTTTTAAAAGCACTCCCCAGGCGCTTATTGAGAAGAGGAGTTTATGGTTCTTAGTCTTTACATTCTGTCTCTCCTTCTCTCTGCGTTCAAATCTGAATGGTTGTGACTGATGCTTTCAAGTGTTTAATGCCCATGGAGTACCAAACATCTATGTGGACAGACCGCAGACGTCCTTGACAGGCACACATTGTCACTCTTCTGCCTTTTGTTTCTCCATTGACATCATCAAAGTGTAAACACTGATCGAACAGCCAAGCGTGAACTGAGAGCTGATTTTGGCAAGGTGATTCCAAAAGTCGACATCCAAAAGCTGATAGGACTGACCACAATTCGAAATTAGGATGTTCGTTGGATAAAATTCCAATGAAAACAGAAGGCAATGATTTGAGAATCTCTCTCTCTCTCTTGCGCTCCCTTTCCCCATCTCCCTCTCTCTCTCTCTCTCTCTCTCTCTCTGGGGTCTTAGAGGGTTGAGGGAAATTCTACGGGCATTGCTTCAGGGAGAAGATGAAAGGTGATGGAAAAATAAATCGAGGGATCGAATGGGGTAGGAAGAATAAAATGCAACCATAACAGCCAGCCTCATAGCACCTATGGGGATAAAGGTATGTATCTACCCTACCCAACAAGATTCTGGGAAGCACAGATTCCCCAAGACTATATAGGCTATACTTTAGGGGTTATATGTAAATAAAATCACTCGTTTTGGGTCAAGAAAGGCTTGTTTGTTCACAAGACAATCAAGTGGGATTTAAAACTCACTGACATCTTTCACACAAAATGTAAACCTTGGCAAATTTTGTCAGCAACCCACATGGAATTTGTAGCTGGCAATTGGTTTTATTCTTGTACTTGACAAAATATATAAACAAACAAACAAATGAATCTGTAATAACTATTTGCAAATCAAATCAATGTGGTACCGGTAAATGTATTGATTTTCTTTTTTGTTGCTGATGTACGTACTTCTGCATGGAGTTATGCTAAGGTCTGGGGGGCGGGGTTGTATTCTTTATGTCTTCTTTGTGAGTGATAAGGTTTAAAATATGCAATTCACAAGAGGACAACCATAAAGAGACAATGGCAACAGTAGAAAAATATACTAGATGCAACTAATTTATGGTGCCCGTCTGATAAACGCATCCTCCTTATGAATTGAAAAACTGTCTCTCACTGTTTTAATCAGTCGGGTGTTAAAAATACATGAAGACGCACTGACGAAAAACTTTACATCTAGAGCAGTGGTCCCCAAACTACGGCCCGCGGGCCGTATACGGCCCCCCTCCGCATTAGACCCGGCCCCCTGAACAATACCAGAGACGGGAAAAAATGCTAAACAATACCAGAGACGGGAAAAAAAATGCTAAACAATACCAGAGACGAAGAAAAAAATGCTACTACGACCTCACTTTGCCCCTTGTGATTTAGGGCTATACAAATAAACTTGACACCGCGGAGCTTCTTATTTTTATTCGTGGAGTTACCGCAAACTTTGAGATGTGCGATGAGCTAGCATCCCTACAAAGCTTGAAAGGCACTACGACTGGGGAGGATATTTTCGACAAAGTATGTAAAACCATGCAACAGTTGGATCTGGACTGGGCAAAGGTTGCCAGCGTCATGACTGACGGGGCCTCAAGTATGGTGGGCGCGTCTCAGGGTTTAATAGGACGCATGAGCCGGGAGATGGAAGAATGGGGTCTCAAGCGAAGTTGAACTTTTACCTAGGATTGTGCACGGCACAGCATAACTTTCTTTCTGTTAAGAACCCACTGAGGGTCATTTGATTCTTTATCGAGTTCATAAATAGTGTTATTGGCCTATATATTTCCCGCGTTATTTTATTCTGTGAAGAACCCAGAGAGGGCTATTTGATCTCAGAAAGGGTTATTAATATTTGGATATGTGTGGTGCGCTGGAGTGTCAGCATGTTTTCTGGAAAACACTAAATGATTACATTTAGGGACACCTGTGATTGTCACACTTTCTCTGTTAGAAACTGACCCCGGCCCCCCATCAGAGAAGGGAAAAGTTACGCGGCCCTCATTGGAAAAAGTTTGGGGACCCCTGATCTAGAGTTTCATAACCAAACAGCACTGCAACCACCAATCTGCTTAGCTGCTAAGGGGAGACGTGTTAGTCACTGCTGAGAGTTTAACAGTACAATGCAAATAAGCTTCCAACATGTTAATGGACAATCTGCATCTCCTTGCTCAACAGCTGGAATTGAATATTGGGGGGCCAAGGAGGGGTGTGCCCCTGGGCTATTCTGGTAAAGTGGTCTGTAAATAAAGTACCCTGTAGCGAGCCAACTCTGCTGCGACTGTGTTCTGACTGGGAAAGGCACCACTAAGCTAATTCAGACACCAAATCAAGAACAACTGAGCTGTTTACCATGTTTCTAGATGTTATTTATAGCAATACTAAGACGGATACCGAGTATTTTCATGTTAAAAAACATTTATGCTATTCTAAATTGCTTGTCATTTTAAATAACATGTTTTTTGACTTCTTAAGCGTACTACTATTTTTGATGGAAACAATCCTGGATTGTTGTTTTAAATTGGAATGTACAAAGTAGTAGTAAGTCTTAGTCTCTGCGTCTCTTAAATTACTTTAGTCTAGACACCATCTCCTAGCATTTTTTGATTTTTCAACAAATAAGCTAATCAATGCAACCATGTTTACCATTATTTTGGTTTCCTTTCCGCTGGCCCTGCACTGCCAATCAGAGAGAACACGAGGAAAAATTGCACACTCTGCTCGCAGGTAGTTTACTTGCAGTTATCATCAAGCTATTCTCACTCAGACAGTAAATCTTATGGTGTGTCACGAAAAAAAGCAAGCTTAAAATGTCCATCAAAGTAAATAACTGAAATCAGAAAAATAAATGATCAATACAAGCCATTTGGTATCGATACTTTGATCAATCAGCACGGCCCTAATGGAGTATGACAACAACGTTTGTATGCCTGACTAAGTAGAGGGACTCTAAACAGAGGAGGGGGAAATGAGAGAAGAAAATAGCTCATTTTGCTTCCCCTTTCAGGCATCCATGGCAAATTAAGTTCATCTTTCAAGGCTCAGTGGTCCTCGGAAGCTCACTCTGAAATATGGTGTTCACGTCTGAAGGCCTGGAAATAAACTACACTGTTAATTCTTTCCTCTTAGTTGTCACACAAAGGTTCTCATGTGAGTGAGAAAAGGCTTTGACCACAAACTTCAGCTTCCTCTGGCGATGTAACAAAACTGCATAGTGAGGTAATTCATCCCACCTTTTTAAGATAATTTCAGCAGAGATTCTTACGTGGGAATTTTCTCCCTGTTCCAAATGACCATCGCAATTGTTTGCAATGTGGTCTACTACAGACCTATTGATTTCCAACTGTGAAAAACGGTAAAACAGAGCTTAAACTTTGGGTGCACTTGATCCTGCTCTATGTGTCTGCTGTTTAGATTAGAAATTGTCTTTTGTCATCCATCTATAGTTTGAGACATCCATCATTTAAATTGTCCATCCCTAGTCTATAAAAAGATGCGGATAAAATATTATATTTTCGTCATTTGCTATTTTGACTCCAATTGCCAATGACATTATTTTCCGCAATTGTGGTTTGAAATTTGTAAAATTTGTGGGGTAGGTTTCCCCCCAAAGCTTTGGTTGACTACCAAAATCTACTACCTCAGCAGCATTGAACCTTAGACATTCCATTGTACTTGAGAAAAACATAG
This sequence comes from Syngnathus typhle, assembly GCF_033458585.1. NCBI lineage: Eukaryota > Metazoa > Chordata > Actinopteri > Syngnathiformes > Syngnathidae > Syngnathus > Syngnathus typhle. The sequence continues at coordinate 6,359,620 of NC_083739.1, forward strand.
AATATATTTGAAAGGTTACTATGGTGTGTTAAAATTGTTAACATGGTGTTAATATTGTACTTGAGAAAAACATAAAATATATTTGAAAGGTTACTATGGTGTGTTAAAATTGTTAAAATGGTGTTAAAATTAAATATAATTACAATTTTGCAGCCATCCATTGTTAAAAATAGTAACCAGTTGTGATGGGAAAATGAAGCTTCATGAACCAGTTGTTGTATTCTTTGGCTCCTCGAGATGGCAATGTTGGTTGGTTTAAACTTTAAAGGGAGAGATTTAAGAAATTGCAAGTCAGTGGGCTTTCAGCTTTTTGGTGAACAGAGAGTGCCATCTAGAGGTCTACGTAAACACAACAATGGGTTCATGAATCATCTTGAAGCTTCATTTGCCCATCATTAGTAACCAGTCTGTAACTTCCTGCATGCAGGTAAAAGAAAAAAATGTTCAGCATTCAGAAAAGTGGTAGAAGAGAAAGATTAAAACATCTTTAGATGGCGTACTGCTTCCCTTTTTATCCAGACACATTCGTTATGTATGAGAGCTGCCATACTCGTCAATTCATGACATGACAGGGGCAACAAAAATAAATAGCTCCGAGTTAGATCAATGCCGAGTGATTGTGATTTACGATGGAACACGAGGTGTACGTGTGGAGGGGAGGAAGATTCTATCTTCTCAGAGATTGGATTTTCACAAGATTTAACTGGGGGCTGCATGCTGTACGTTGCTTCTAGTGGTCACATTTCACAGGTATTGAAGCACGGTATTTTCCCACACACCATACGGTGCACTTAAAAGCCTTTAACCTTCTCAAAAAGCAAAGGTGCGCCTTTTGTGTGGACTGAATTCCAAGATCGGTAAATGTAGTTCCCCGGCACAGGGACGTGTTCGATTCCACCTCCGGCCCCAATTACGTTTTGCATTTATCAGGCCGGTAAACCATTCAGAGGACTGTACGTAATATGTATAGTACCTTCCCCGGCCGCCATTGATAAATAAATACTATCGGTTCTTGCAAAGCAAACAGCAATTTAGGACCCTCTGAATTGGCAGAGACATGCTTACGAGGCACTTTTCAAGCTTTCTGGAAAGCCGGGATCATTGCCGAAGAGCAAAGTGACAACGACGAAACAATGACAAGAGGGAACTTGAACTCGCCTAACTTTTTAATTCAGATACAGACAATGAGGACTTTGATGAATTTGCTTATGAATATTGATCAACAATAATGTGACTACAGTAGTGTACATAGTTAAATAGTAGAATAAAGTCCAACCAAACTCACTGTCTTGCTCCCGTAACGTTTTATTTATTTATTTACTGTAAGTCATGGCATGCATGCGCCCCATGTGTGGATTAAGTACAGAAAAGCCCCCGCAATTGAGTCTGCGCCTTTTAACCTCAAGCGCCTTATTGCGCGGAATATACGGTACCATACAGCGTTTGTTATGGTTACACACAAGCTGGATAATTTCTACATTTTTCATTTCTTTCAGTCATTAATGTAATTTTATTGCCAGGATGGGGGTACACCTTCTTAAAGTCCTCTTTAGTGCTCCTCACACAAAAAAACTCTGTATCAATTGCCGTAATCGTTTCTTACACAGGGCTGTATTGCCGGGTGAGACAGCACTTATGTATTTCCACCCAATTTATCAACCCTTTCATTCAGAACCCTTTCAATAACTCTTCAATGCAAAACCACGGGCAACAAGAACTTTAGGAGCTCCTTGAAAATTAAAGCTATCAACAGAAGCACGGAAAAGCTTTTCATGTCTTTGGATACTTAAGACTCAGCGAGACATGCCACAGTGCTTGACTTAATTCCAACTGTTCCTTTCAGTACCACAAAAGCAGGTAACCAAGAGAGGAAAAAAAAAAAAAAAAGAATAAATCCCCTTTATTGAAGAGGAGGATAATCATCTTGAGCCAGTTTGTTACACACACCATGGAAGGTTGTAAATGGTGGAAGGAGCTCTTGACAAATAATCACAGTATGGTACATGTGTGTGATCATCAATATATGTCAATAAAAGTATAAACTAAGCGAGTGGTCATGTCTTTTGTGACATGATAAGTTTGTCTGCAGGGATCACTCAGGGAACCACAAGGCAATAAATATGATTGTCATAAAGTGTCCATGCCGGGGAACATTGTCTTCATCTAAATCAATTTCTGAGTAAGAGCACTCGACTCAGCTCAATATGTAGCTTCTGCCTGCGCCCGTGTTAACAATCGGGTCATTCCAACTATTGCAGCCGCTCGGATGTCCACGTTTTTCCCATTCCCTCTTGGGAGGTTAGTGATGATGGACTGTTTTTAGTGCTTCAGGTGAAGAAGGGGATGCTCTCATTTGTTTATTCATACTGTACGATACTTGAATCTCACATCACACTGTACATGCACGCCATCACGACATACCTCCAACACCTCCATATTTACAATCTTAAACCACTTGTCATTTTTCCAAACAGACATCAGAAGGGAAGAGGAGGGGGACACTCCGCACACATAACGCGGAGTGGCCATACGTGTTTTTTCGTTGCCTCGCTTGCGTGCGGAGTCTGTGGGCAAGTGCACATCACTGGCTGCAGTCGTGACGCACCGGGAGATGTCCAAACAAATGCCAACGTCATGAGCAATTCGCGTCAGCGTGAGCTGCCCAGCCGATATTTACGCCAAGAGACAGCGGCACAGTTCATTCACTGACGTTTGGAAAAGGGAAAGGAGCATCTGGCTATATACTGCAGTCATGAATTGTATATTAGAAAAGCAACCACTGGATCTGATGCGTAACGGGGGACTTTAATATAATTAAACGCACCGGCAATGGCCGATAAATACGGTCAGTCAAACAAAACCGCTCAACAGAATTTTTGAGAGGATATCATTTAGAATAGAAATGTTATCCTTACCTTCACAGTTTCCAAATGGTTCCGATCTTTACGCTGTCAGTTCACAGACATTGCGGGGAATCTGTTCCCTGGCCTGCAGAATAGAGCGCCGTTGGGGGGGGGGGGCGTTATTGGCTCAAGATATAGAATGAGAGAACTCCTCAAAGTAGTGCAATTCTCCAGAAATCGCTGCGTCGTTTCAAACATTACATACTGCCAAAGTGTGCACACCTGCAGTCTGTCAATAAGCAAAATAATCACGATGGTGAGTTCGCTCGGTGGATAACACCACACGAACACCGATATTGCGGGAGGCGATCGTTGATCATTCCGTCATGCCAGTTCAAGTAAAGCTCAGGACCACATTGGCGCGGATGTCCCGAAGTGACGACGCGCGGGGCAGGATCTCTCTCTCTCTCTCTCTCTCTCTCTCTCTCTCTCTCTCTCTCTCTCTCTCTCTCTCTCTCTCTCTCTCTCTCTCTCTCTCTCTCTCTCTCTCTCTCTCTCTCTCTCTCTCTCTCTCTCTCTCTCTCTCTCTCTCTCTCTCTCTCTCTCTCCTCTCTCTCACTCTCTCACTCTCTCACTCTCTCTCTCTCTCTCTCTCTCTCGCTCTCTCTCTCGCTCTCTCTCTCGCTCGCTCTCTCTCGCTCTCTCTCTCTCTCTCTCTCTCTCTCTCTCTCTCTCTCTCTCTCACTCACTCACTCACTCTCTCACTCTCTCTCACTCTCTCTCTCTCTGGGGGGGGGGGGGGGGGGGGCTTTGTAATTCATATGGTGGACATACAGTAAGTGAGTCGGTCCCCCCTGTGGGGCAATCTGGCAAATAGAAAAGTTCCTACTTAATCGATTTAGGTTTCTGTGAAGGAAATTCGGATAAAGGAGGCTTTTGAGGAAGAGGGAAGGGGAAAAACTAGCCTCCGCTTCGTGAAAATGTGCAGTTGTGAGCTGTCTTTGTCATCCAAAGGGCCTGGCATGAATAGTAGATCCTTAATGAGCAAAGGAGTGGACAAACACAGCATTGAGTTCTCTTTCTATTCGAGGTTTTCGGCCACAGATGGCCTGGACTCAATCAGCTTGTTCATATGCAACTTTGAGGGTGGCAGTGTAGTTAAGGGTGGAACAACATTTGTCGACATTTGTCGGGGTGTTTATTTTCTGTGATTTAAAAGCACTCTGCAAAAGTTTTAGGCCAGCACTTCAAATGGTTGTAGCAATGCAGTAAGGACAGTTTGAATGTCTCTCACGGGAGTGCAAACCACCATTGAGGCCAAAACAGAAGTGATTATCTTAAAACCACAAATCTATTTGTTACTTTAGCAGCTTCTTCCTGGCAGTGGCCATTGTGATTATTGGATTGAGTTGTTGACAAATCCAAGTTTTGGGCCCTTTTACCAATTAATGCAATTATATCTGTATTATAGCAGGGTTATTTTGCAATGCCAATACCATTAGCCACCATCATGTTTGACATTTGGATGATGCATCCAGCAGTACGCATCCAACCTTCCTTTGACATTCCCCACCACTTTAATCTTTTCTCCACCACCAATGTCCTTCTCATCTGACTTCTATCTAGACCACCGGTGTCAAACTCAAGGCCCAGGGGCCAGATACAGCCCACCACATCATTTTATGTGGTCCGCTAAGACAAATTGTGCATCAAATTCGTGTGTCATTACTAGAATTGCAAATTGTCTTCACTTTTAATAATATCTTTTTTTTTTTAAATGTTTGACCAGTTTTTCCTCGTCTGATTTGAAAACGAGTTATTTGTCAGTTTGTTTTGTAGCTTTTACTGTATAATATGAGGTGCTCATACATTTATTTGGGTTGACAGTCATAAAAGCCCTCCGAAAGAAGCTATGACTACAATGCGTCCCGCGAAAAAAATGAGTTTGACACCCCTGATCTAGACAATATTCATCTGGGCCCCTGTGGCTCTATTGGTATTGTGATTTGTTTAGTGACACAAGGCTTGGCAGTTCAAATCCCAAGTCTGACTGACTGCTGTCAAAGTCTCCTTGAGCAAAACCCTGAACCCTTAATTAATTTCAGCACATGCTTCTTCCACACGTGCTGCAGACTGTAACTATCAACTTGCGTCTGGCACTGATTCCAGCTGAGACACATTTCCACAAGCTTGTCACATACTACATCTTCATGCCTAAATCCAAAAATGTTTATGACACAATGACACAGTCCCTTAATATTGTTGACCTGCTGTCAGCAAGACCAAGATGCGCCATCTTCTACAACCCGCCCCACACACACACACATGCATCCCCTCATCACGTTGTCGGCAACATCTCAACGCTCAATGGCTATGGCACGCCTACGGCCTGACCGCCAACGGACGCGGTGAAAAGGCAAATTATAGTCTGCCAACCACAGAGTATTTTCCTGTGAAGTGCACTTGTCGCTGTGCTCAACTGTCTGTTTCTGTGTGGTTTGGTTTCTTATGGCTTGAGGTCCATTCTGTGGCCCAGCTGTTAGGGATCTTTGATGAAATCTATGGCCACAATGATTTGACCCCTTTCACAAAAAAAATAAAAAAATAAATCATGATTGCTCAGCCACATAGTGACAGTCAAATTGAAGCATATCTAAATTGACAGACAAGATTTGCTTTCAAGGGCCACATAAAATAATTTGGAGGGCCGGATCTGGCCCTCGGGTCTTGGCTTTGACATGTGGTTAAGAAGCACATTCTCCTGTTTTACATTGAAAGTACAGCTAATGAGCTTCAGCACCTCTCTTAGAGCGGAGAGCTAGTTTGCATGGATATACAACATGTATATATTATTTTTCATTTTTTTGCTCCACAGCACTTGTTATTTTCAGAATATGAATGTCAAATTCTTATACATGTCCACAAGTATTTTGATAACAATAAGTGACAAAATGCTGCCATACTGTACAAGGCTCTATGGACAGGCAACCTAAGTAACAAATAAATAAAAATATTATAAGTAATAATTGTGAGTTGTGTTCTAATATTGTCAGATAATGATTATCACATGCCTAAAATTTCTCACATATATTTTAGTGATGAGTGGTTATACATGAGCTGTGTGATACATCATTGTGCATATGCATAGTCTGACGAGATTCTAAATTTGTTCGCTCAGTACACACAAATTCAAGCACGTGCATATTCGTGCATACACAGTTAGTAAATGAATTAATATGCAGTAATTCTCTGTGTCATGTGTATTGCACAAATCCCTAAAGCAGATTGTATACGTTCAATTGGGTTTTTATCGCCATGGCAGTTGGTGTACAATGGCAATTAGTGATCAAGGTACAATCCTGGCCTATATCCGACTGTTCAAAAATACTAACTCATCCTGGAGAGCCCGGGCTTTTGTTTAATGTGTCATAGGTCAGCACTCATCATCATTTTACTTCTGAAAAAGGTGAAAAGCACAGATCGGTTGCAAGAGAAATAAAGAATAGTCTACCACATATATTTTCCCTCCTTTGAAATTAAATGAAAGCTACGGGGCTTTTGTCTTTGCACAAACTGGCATTGCATCTGCTTGAGACCATTCACATTGACTGAAAACACAACTTCTGTCTTGCCTGCATTAATTATAGCTCGGGTGCTCACTGCATTATTCTACAATTATTCTGCAAGGTTGAGCACAAAACACTCTTTACCCTGAACGACAGGGCCAGATTTTCTTTTTTTAATGGGGAACCGCTTCATTTAGACTTTGCGCTCATACATTTCTTATGCCTTTTGTGTTGTAATGTCATGGCCAAAACAGAGCGCATCTTAGCTACCTCAGGCTTCAGGAAAGGTTGAACAAGTTACTTCTCAGTGTCAGCCTTTGCAAATCTGAATATCAGCTTTTTAGGTAGTTGTCATCATGGGCCATGAAATTTTTGCGGTCGTTGTGAGCACTCACTGCAACTTTTTCATCTCCAATGTGTCGTAGCTGTGTATATGCTTTTTATGGAATCAGACTGATTGGGTCACATCTGGGCAACATCGCGTCAACCCGTTCCACTTTATTAATCCCCGATGGGGAATTTAAAAGGCATGTAAGAGCAGCATGATAAAATAATGTCGAACAAAACATCAGCACCACGAATCATCTCCTGGTTGTTGTTATTGGTTTCCCACAGCCGCCGATGTCACAGACTGTGTCCTCGCTACTCAGCTCTAGTCAGTCAGGTGATTAGAACTGAAGCTCTTGTTGTGTGATCATAATGAGCCAATCACACAATTGGTTTAAGAGATTTGCAAGATCGAAGTTATGTCTACAGTACTGAAGTTCAACAAAATTACCTTGCACATAAAGATTTGTTAATCAAGCAAAAAATGCATGTGTAGGGTTGTTATGCTATTTAGAACTAATGTCATTTCAGAAGTTCTTTCTTTGATGGAACAAATAAAAAGTGGATTTTTTCTTTCATTACTTTGTATGGTGCACACATATTACTGGTCCTCTTAATGACTGACTCAATTCATCACTTCAGCTGACAGCTGAAAATGGCAATCGGCCTCTGATGGCATGTAACACAGCTCGCAGAGAGTCATCATGCTAAAGGCCAGGTTTGTTTGAAGTCCGCTTTGCAATGCATCAGTGGCGATGACCTAGATTCCCCATCACTCCTTCCTCCAAGAGTGTGTGGCAAGGCGTCCTCATTTCTGCCTTCTCCATGCTCCAACTATGTCAGCACACATATAAACATTTGCCACAGATACACATTGCGACGAAATGCCATGACCACCACCCACTAACTCACCACGCCACTTTGTCCCTTGGGATGAAGGTGAAAGGTCGAGTGACAGAGTAAATAGGAGGCAGATGCTTGGACAAGCGATACAAAAAAAAAAGAGAAAAAGAAACAAGCAATCAATTGGTGTATGCAAGAAACGTGCGCATTTGGTTAGACACACAAGCGGAGAGATGTTAACATATTCGGAAGTGGTCTATATCCTAAAGGTACAATCTTTCTCATCTACCCCACCTACCTCAAATGTGACTACTAAAAATCTTCCCACGCACCACACACAACACAACAAAATGCTTCAAGTCAACAGGCAGATTCAACAAGCCAGAAAGTGCACAAGCAATGTTTTAATTATGCATGATGCACACCATTACATTGGCCTGTCAGTCTGGGGACATTGCAGTCTTGTTGACAGTTACCACCCATGGCTTTTTGTCACTTTTTTCCTGGCTCCAAAACATTGTTTGCATAAAAAAGACATACTAAATCCACATCAGTTACAGATGGTAGTATCAATTGATCAAATATTGTGCATGGGTTTCTGTTGTAATTGCTCATCCTAAAAAAACAACTGTCCATCAGCACTGTGCACCAGCACCTATCACCAAAAAATGTTTGTTGTCTAAATAACATGTTGAAATGCAGAATGTTGAATAAATAAATCAAACAAAACAAACAACAAAAGCCGGAGGGGATTTGTGAAATATAAAGTAAGGAGGATACTATCATTTGTGCCTTGATGTCAGATTCCGTTTGTTTGGTGCCATAAATGATAGACAACACAAATACCGTATTTTCCGGACTATAAGGCGCACCGGACTATAAGGCGCACCTTCAATGAATGGCCCATTTTAAAACTTTGTCCATATATAAGGCACACCGGACTATAAGGCGCACCATTAATGCATCATGTAAGATTTTTAATCCAAATCAAATCATTCTCCATTTTATCTTTTTTATTTCAACTTCAGATGCAACAAATGACTTTATAATCACAAAATAATGATCCATAGTCTTTTTGATTCATGATTCATAGTCTTCAGCAGGCCACTTATGCTTGATTTCATGATACAATGCTTCGGGCCAGTTTGAATTTAGGAATTTAGTCCATATATAAGGCGCACTGGACTATAAGCCGCACTGTCGGCTTTTGAGAAAATTTTAGGTTTTTAGGTGCGCCTTATAGTCCGGAAAATACTGTATATAGAAATGCTTTTTCATGGTTGTTTTCAAATGAATTAACTTGCCAACCTAATGCAGTCAGACTTAATTCACTTAAAATAATACCATACCAATATTACCAATTAGACCATGAGCATTAAGGGTTCATTTGGAAAGTCACGATGATGCCCATGCACTACTTGGCGTGTTTGGCTAGGCAGAGCACGGTCTCATTTCATTATTTTCCTTCATCTGTGAATTGGTCTACCTCAGCATTATTTTAGTGCATATACTGCTGTGGGTTTTTTGCAACAACTTTTTGTTTTGCATTTTTTTGTTTTTGCACATTTACATGCACCCGTGGGTGTTATGATAATCTACTTCATAGCTCATGGGTTATTCAGTCCACTTTATGTTCCACTTTACGGCTGAAGTCAATCGTTACAATTAAAAAAAGAAAATGAAGAATTAACAGTAGTCTCATCAGTAGACATGACATGACAACTCATGACAATTAATTTACGATTTGCACAACAATAATCTACAAGGCGCATTAATCACCGATTTGTTGCTTTGGCTAGAATTTTTTTTTTGACATTTTTTATTCTGAACATTCAACTACACAAACAATACCAAGCTCTCCATTTGCTATCAGACAAAATCCCTGCATAAAACAAAATGAAACCGAGGAAGCAAAATAAACACACAGAGAAACAAATTTGACGCAGCACTGTGGTAACCTAGGTAGAGATACGAAAAAAAGAAAAACTAACTTTAAGTCAATCTGTAATTTGGAGAATATCAAATATTGTGTTGGAGCTTGGAATTTATCATTCTCAAAATTTAGAGAACACTATTTTAGAATCGTTGGATTTCAATAGAAATGTTAGCTTAAAATATTCTTCATGATGCTAATTCACTTCCTTGTTTTGTTTCCTGAATTGTATTAAGTCAAATTATTAATATCAAAGTCAAAGTCTGGTTTATTGTCAACATCTTCACATGCCGAGACGCACAAAGACATCGAAATTACGTTTTCCCTATCCCACGGTGACAAGACATATTACACGATAGACACACAAGTAAACAACGCAATATAAAAAACAAGAAGGCACAAACAATAAATATAATATGATATTATAATATAATTAATCAATTATTGATAGCATGCTAGCATGCCCGTGACCCTCATGGGAATAAGCGGTTCAGATAATGGATGGATGAATGCATGATATTGTTACTCACAATCTCATATTTTAGGGGCAAATGCCACCCAGCAATGAGAGGCAGTTTTTAGGAATAGAATTACTGTCCATATCTTTACAAATGCAATAAAATTTATTATAAAACAGAACTGAAAAAAATCTTCACATCAAGAATGTTGTCATTGCTATTACCTTTTGCCAACCAGTGTCGGATGCTAAAATGGCAATGTTGATATGTGACCATTTTTTAGTAAGTTGCAGTTTCTTTAAATAAAAAAAAAAAATGCAAAGATCCGTGCAACAAATATAGCCATTAAGACGCCTCAGTCCCCAACTCTTATCAAGTCAGACTAAGTAACCTCCAGGCTGTCTCTTGTGGTCTCCTTAAAAATTTGAGATTGAAGATTCCTTATCTTCTAGTAAGCACCTGGGAACGGTGCCAGCGGCCAGGAGCACCTATTACACCACAAACGCGTGTGCTGCTGGATGACTTCAAATATAAAGTACATCACGAAAAGGCCATTTAATTATCAGAACGTCCACCTTCTTCCCCCTACATCATTCCTCGTTCCTTCTCATGCTAAGGTTGGCCAAATGGAAACAACATACAGTACACTGAGTACAAGCAAAAGGAATGCACATTTATGTAAGTGCAGGCTGAGGTACCACATTTTTTCCCTCTTTGAACAGAGCATGGATGGACTGCCAAAGCTGTGATCCATTATTTATTTGCTCTGCGCACTGTGTGGAAGGATGGGTACGATGGGTGGAGTCTTACATTTCCTAATGAGGAAAAGCAACAGCATAACCTGCTTGCTCTTCAAAGAAAATGTCACTGTGTTTTGGCACTTTTCTCGACAAAAGCATCACACAAAAATATGTGTAGCCAACAATCTACAGCTCGAGCCATGGAAGAGAGAGCAAAACTGCAGCTACGAGCGTCATCCTGCAGCAGCATGTAACACGTGAGTTTTGTGCTACCCTGAAATTTGCATTTCACTGAATTTCTCAGTAAATAATTTGTTTCCTGATGACAAACTCCAGGTATATTTTCTGCATTTTTGTGTGCACAATGACGTGTTACCTATTCATTTAGATGTTCCCGTCTTGTCATCTTAGCAATTCAAAGATCTGCTTGATTATTGGCATCCATCAGTGAGTATTGCTCGATATGAACATTGTTGAGGAGTGGGAATATGAAGGGCATTCAAATACAGCACAGATAAAAGCAGTCATTATTTCTGCACAGACAACCTTGGGCGTGCAAAGATAAACTGGCGGGTAGGGTGCAAGGTTGAACTTTATTTCGACCGTTTTATCCTTGGTCACCAAACATACTGTAAAATCAGCATTCCTCTTCTGTAGCTCCAATTCATGAGGAGGGAATCCATTAACCATGTCATGATATGACGTAAACACTGCAGTCATCTTGAGAAAAAAAAAAAAAAGACCTCTTAGTGATATGTACCTACTCAGGCAAGCTTTGATCGATTGACACCTTCGGCCGTGACGCCTTAATCATCTCCAGTACTTTTGGAAATATGCCCGGTGCTGCATCAATGCCAGTTTGCAGTCGTCAAACTGTAATCTGTACCACAGATTTACTGTCCAGGCCGGTTAAGCGCGAGGCATCTAATCAGCGTAACCATCTGGGTGGGGAATGCTGAAGGAAGTTGGAGTGTCATCGAACAACAACAAATGTCAATTATCTTCTCAAATACTTGTACAAGAGCTAACATGAGAATAAAGTTAGATGTTATATTGCTCTCTCTACTAAGGCGAAATATTCCTAAACACGAGGCTGATTTGCTCGATTAATCTCGCGGTTGGTTGCAACACCCTTCAATGCAAGTGCAAGTATAATGTAGATTAAAAAAATAATTTATCATATCAGCATTCTTTATTTGTATTCTTACCAATTAAAACTGGTAACAAATAAACAAAATGCAATCAAAACAAGACCCATTGCCATCATAGATTTTGAATAATCACCCAAAATATACGAATATGTGGGTTGGACTGAGGATTCTCCGAGGCTAATAATCTGCTCTTTAGAAACAATGTTGCTGAAGGCTCCCTTGGAGATGAATCTGAATTAAAACCTGAATTGAAACCTGATTTAGATGTGTTTTCACCGACTGTGTTAAAAGGAAGGGCCCTTTTCATATGATTCATGTTTCTATTTTATGCAGAACAAGAACCCATTGATCACTTCTCAGATGGGATACTATAAAACTAAAACCAGGACAACTCAAGAAGAAAATACAGTGTAAAAATGGAGAGAAAACCTCGAGTATGTTTTCGCCCATATCATGTGGGAATATTGTGTTATCGTGTGCTCTACACAGGCTCTGCTCACACGAAGATGATGTGATGGTCTGCTTCGTCGAAATTGAAAATTATTATCCATTTGACACATGTGCACGACTGATAAGACAGAGCTGCGTAGGTGGCGCACATTTTCCACTATTAATATAATTTGAAAATGAAAATGTGGATACTCACATTATTATCCTCCAACAACATAAAATGAATGCATTATGTTATAGTGCACCACTGGTTGGTTTTAATCTAGACAATTATTTCAAGTGTAACTTAATTGGCACATCAATCATATCAAACAATTTCTACAGGACTATTATTTTTACTCTTCAATATTCCTTTTCAAATTATAACACCCACTTCTATTTAAATTCGAAAACCTCAATCACCGCTGTTATGCTTGTCATGATCTTTGCATTACAATCCTCACTACATTGTAGTGACCCACGTTGATGAGCCTTATGGACAGGGTTGGAACATACCAACAAATGATTTGTTGCTATACTTAAGTATATATATTTGTCAGAGATTTACTTTCTACATTTTGGAATACCTCTGTACTTTTATCAAAATGGACTTTTTTTTACTTTTTCACTTTCGGTGGATGACGACAACGTAAAAGAGATGAAACTCAAGAGAGGTAGAGTCAGTTTGAAATCTAGATTGTTTGATTGAAATCTTGGGGCCTCAAAAGGCAGTGGGGGAAATGGCAGCAGGGACACGGAGGAACGTGCGCTAGGGAGCATTAATGACGATGAAGCAACAAGAACTTTGAGCTCCCACGGGGTTCCTGGGAATCTATCCGACTGGTGTCGCATCGGCTTGCCACCGTGGGAGTACAGAAGCCTGATGGCAAGCGGGTTTGACTAAATGGGGACAACATATGCACTGGTCATAATGACTAGTAGCGTCATTGCATGGGCAGCTCTGCTGGTCACCAAGCGTGCCACTTATATATGGTCAATCGAGCTCTACAGTTGGTAATCAGTTCCTTGCAAAAAGGTAACTCTCACACTTTGTGCATTTCAATCAAAATCAATACTGCATACAGTTGATGCTGTTCACAATAACGCATTCAAAAAAACTACACTAAGCATAGACTGTATGGCTATAATTTCTTACACTTATATCTTGATAACTGTAAGAGGGAAACAAGGCTGGGTGACAGATGGAATGCTTTCTTGTGTTCGTGTCAAATTGGTTTGGTTGCAATAGCCCATCCATGCTATCCAGGGAGCTAAATGTGCCATACTCTACCCAGAGGGAGTGCAGGGAAGCGGCCATGGAGACACGCCAGACTCACCATGGCCTTGTTTCCTAAACAATGTGGAATGACATACTTTGTTTAGGCTGTTCTAACAAATCTCGTTGGAGCAGATGGATTTATGTACTATGACCTAGAAAGCAAACAACAAACAGTCGTGCACCCTGGCGTGTAAAGACGGGATTTCATGTGGGAAAATATGTCAGTCGCAAGTGTTTTGTACCTATTTGTAGTAGGTGCAAGAGATTTTAATGAGCATTTCGAAACCATTGTTACCCCAGCAGCCACGTTGACTCGTTGAAACTCAATTGAAGTGACACGATTGAGCAGGGATGTGCAGTCTGGGTAGTCTACTCTGTTGTTTTAGAATAGAATAGAATAGAATAGAATAGAATAGAATAGAATAGAATAGAATAGAATAGAATAGAATAGAATAGAATAGAATAGAATAGAATAGAATAGAATAGAATAGAATAGAATAGAATAGAATAGATCTTTATTGTCATTGTCACACATGTACAACGAAATTTAAAATGTGCCAACCGATCGGCGCATGAGATAAAAAATAAATAGAATAAATCGATTTTTAAAAGTTTTCTGTTACTTTGTATTTTTGTTTTTCCGCTCCAATGTCCTGTCTGCATCTGGGTCCAAATTCTGGTCCTCACATGATTATATACATTTACATAATTTCCCAAGCAGCCCACGTATATAGATAAGTACTCGGCAGGCATGAGCAATTATGGAATCTATTCAGAACCTTTCCACCATGTCGGCACGATGGCCACCTAGCCAATATTTAATGTTTTGCCGCAGACGTCACTACCTGCTCCAACCCCTTGTGCACCATGCTGGATGGATGGGTAGCTCTGCTCTCTGTTGTTACTTTTGTATGTTTGGATGATGTACGGACAGACGGACCGACGGACGGATTCTATATCCAGTTCTGTTATCTGTTGTTACTTTGTATGTAAAGACTGTTTTTCCACTTCCATGTCCTGTCTGCCTCTGGATAGAAGGTGTAGTGATCATCACATGCATTACAAACCAGTCGGGCAAAGTCATTAACACTATAAAAGCAGTTGGCTTCGTGGCCTTTGGTTTCTATCTCCAGGTTCCTTCGAGCAGCTGCCTCTCATCCCTAGCGCTAAAGCAAGTGACAACTTCTATCCATCAACTTCTCCAATGGCACATACTGTATAAGGTTAGAAACTGCAAGGACTGCATTTTTTTTTCATGCATATCATATCTGGTCTGCTGAAGACCAAACGTTAACTGGGAAGAGTACAATGAGGAATAGGGGTGATGGGTGAGTTGAAGAGGCGGATGGGGTTATATTTAGTAGAGAAGATGGATTACTACATCTCACATGACAAAAGAAAGATTCTACTATGAGCTTCCATCAATTTCAGCCCAAGGCACATAGAGTTAGAAGAGTGTGAATATTCTGTAGAATTTTATTTGTTACGAGTTAATTTGTACATTCAACAGCAGAGCAGGGTGTCTTGGTGCAGGCAAACTCATAAATTTGATTTAAAAATACTTGATACAGGCATTTTTTTGTAATCTTTCATTTTTTGCAGGAGATGCGTTCCAGAACCAGCTGTGAAAATCAAAAGTCCCAGAAAATGAAACAGAATATAAATTATTATAGACATTCAAATAGCGAAAAGCCCTGGGTGTATTGTAAGTCAATTAGAAGTGTGGTTTACCTAGCCAAGCAACACAGTGTTCAACCTCAGAATTTACGACACGACATTAACCCGGGGGACATCATGCAAAGAGAAACCAACGTGAGTCACGGTTGCACATGGATCTCCTGTTCCATTGTGGTCCAGTACACAATATTAAAGCTTTTTAAACTCTCCCCAATACCTTTATGCTACATAAGCCTTTCTTATTCCCTTCATAACCATTCACACACTGTTCTGTCTATGTATTGTAACTTTACAGTAAATAATAGAACAAACGTGATATTGTCACGTGTCCTGACTCCTTCGGAACCTTTATCATAGATGGCATGTTTTGATGTGCAAAAGGTGTCTCCGTTTTTCATTTTCAGAGTCATTCCTTCAAAGAAAATAATGGAGTAGAAGAAATGCGGTTTAACGTTAAAGGGCAAATGCATAAATAATGTTGACCCAGCAAAGATGCTCATTATTTTGTACTGCATGTACTGTTGGCCTGAATCTAAAGCTAAAATTATTAATTCATGCTTTTTTCATCTTTTTGTACTTGTAAATTTCTCTCTCTTGTAAAATGAAACACTGAAGAGTAAAGTATTGCAAACCAGTCAAATGTTATTCCTGTAATTCATTTTGTATCTTGGTTGTAAAATTTAAGGGACCAAAAATCAGTTGCCAGCCAATAGCAGGACACATATTGATGAACCGTACTCGCACTCACAAGCTATTTGGAGTGCTCAATCAGCAAGGTTTTGGGATATGGAAGGAAACCAGAGTGCTCGGAGAAAACCCACGCAGGCACGGGGAGAACATGCAAACTCTACACAGGGAGGGCTTGATGTGAGAGGAACGACAGAACATTGGTAAACAACTACGTTAAAGTTTTTCGATTACGAGCTCTCTCCCATCCCAAATGGTTCCTTGAGTTAAGTTTGCCCTATAATGCAGTGCCCAAGTAACATGCCTCATTTCACAGTTAGTAACGGTAACAGTGTAACAATTAATACAGTAATTGAGTTGATCATCCGTTACTGGAAGACTATAAGTCCCAACACTTTTAAATTAAAATGTAATTTATTCAAGCGTGTTGACATGCCAGGAGATTTGTTGATATTTCCCTTCTGCTACAAACAAATCATGCGGTCATTATTTCCAATAACAAGGCCTTGCTCATAAAGATGTGTCAAAAAGAACTCTATTACAAATGCATATTCCCCTCTTGCCAATGCCCGAAAACAAGTGGCAGGCATTCATGCAGCTTCTGGGAAAGTGGATCTCTGCCAGACCCCTGTGGCTTGTGATGTGAACTGGACAAGTGGTGCAAAGCTCAGCAAAAAGTGAAATGCCAGCAGATCATTACAGTATATGGGGATGCTGTGAGTTAAACTTTCTCCTGCTCCTCTATTAAAGTTTGGCCTATTCGTTAAAAACATTACTTCAAACTACACCTGCGCAATCGACCAGTGACAGAGACCCTGAGAAGACAATAAGTTCCCTTTGTTGAAGCCTTAGGCAGCTCCCACGTGTTCTGCATCTGCTTTATGACATCCCCAATGTACCTGATTTAGGCCTGAGGGAGAGTCAAGCAAGGATGGAATTCAGCGTCGGTGCTGAAGCAGCAGAGGGAAGGCCTCTCACATCCCCCCTACACACACACGCATTTTTGTTTTTTGCTTGCACCATCGTTTCCTGTTATGATGGCATACCCAAGAATTACTTTGTAAACTATTTCTAATTTTAATTTTAAACAATTATAATTTTAAGTTATTTAATTTAACTATTTATTTTCATTTCATTATAAATTATAGTCAATTTCAATCCGAAATTGGGAGCAAACGAAGGCAGTATTGTGTCATGCAGGAAACAACGCAGATGTGCCAGCCTGTGTCCAGTTTGTGTTTGAACTCTTTTCACAGGACATTACTTCAACAACTCCGCCCATCAGTCTGTCTGAAGCGCAATCAAGTTCAGGTTGTTGCACCAGGGATCAATTTCAATCCCTAGAACAATTTGAAATTAGATAATGTTACACTGCCCTGCATTAAGCAAATAGTGGAATGGATCTATTTCTACATCATTAAAAAGATAAATGTTGAACAGCAGTACCAATTGAAACTTGCATGGAACAGGTAAGCATCACATCTGCCTCAAATTTACAACCAAAGGATAATCTTATATCCCAACGTACATGGAAAATAAAAAACTACCGGATATCATGTGATCAGTGATCTCGATATGGTTTGATGGTATAAATACTCGATAGCCATCGTGGTCATCTTCTTTCACTCAACTGCTTTGTTTTTCTCCTCGGTTTACAATTACTGCCCTAATCAGAAAACACGATTTCTTCCTTCGAGCTGAACGATTAGAGGACCTGTTGAGTTGCTGTTTAGCGCAATTGGTCACCATTGCTGTAACGCAAATTGGACTCGGAAACTATTTTGGTGCAGAGGAAGTGCAGTTGAAGGTGCTATCAGTGGCCACAGTCTTTGTGAATTCTGCCCTCAGTGCTTTACATACCTCAAGATGTATTAAGTGCTATTTTTACGATAATACGAGATTGTTTTTTTTCACCACAACAAATAGTTCTGACACTATCTGGAGGGCTGTATTGTTTGGTTTCACCCAGCAATCAGGTTGCCTTCAGCTTGTATCTTCATCATGTCCAAACAGTAGAGCAGGAGGATGTCACAGAGATTAGAGTGAATGCCTTTCAACTGCATGATGTGTGTCTCAGACCTTCTGGATGGCATTTGTGCTTGCGTGCACTCTAATCCTCACACCCCCTCTTTGCGGAGCGAGGACTGTTCCGTCTCATAAATAAGACACACTTTAAAGTCAACAGGAGCCATATTTCAGGTTTACCTGTTGCACTAAATGTTATGGCACACTCAAAATAAACTGCAAAGAACAACAAATATGATTGGATCAGAGTGAACAATTGGTGGCTAGTGACAATGAATGAATGAATTTCCCAATAACATAAAGGTAAAGGTTGGGGCTAGCATCACCAAATAAGTCACATGCAAAGATACTTGTTTGCACACCCATTGCATCATTCCTTGTTGCTGATGAAGGGAGAACGTTCAATAAGAAATTGATTTAGGTGTGACTTTCTAATATGTTTTTACCCGTACTTGTACAAAAGGTTGAACAGTATATTAAGATCATAACTGGACTATGTTTCCAGGAAGCAATGGACTTAAATATACTCCCCTTGTGCACATGTCAACCCCCACCACAATCCACTCGCAAAACAATGTGCTCCGCTGAAATTCAGATTTTTCTTTTCAACAGAAACCCTCGATTATATGACCGTATCTAAGCCGTTAGGAATTCAGGAATATTATTTCATCCATTTATTCACAAAGCACAAATCCTCGCAAGATATTGATTTACAATACAGTGATACCTCTCTACTTACGGACTTTACGAGATACGAACTGGAGCCAAATTTTGTTAATACATCTCAGTGTGCTAGCAGCAATTTTTATTGATTAAATAAACACCTCTGTTGCTCATTACGAGTGATGCACGGAATGTTTTACACTCTCTTTTTTGGACAGGGAGGGCCACACAAGATGAAAGTTCAACGCAGCTTTCGGAGGTCAGAGATAGATTTTTTTTTTCTCTTTGAGAAAATCCGTTCTTGTCTCTGGACACAGATGGGGATTTACCGGCTACCTGTCTCCTCTTTTTTTTCCCAATCTCCTTTGCTCTCAAGAGCCTATCTGCCAGCAGAAACAGAACAGCTGTGTGCTTATCACACTTTGAGTCTTCCTTTGGGCACCATCTTCCGTCTGGGGGGCCGCCGTGACAGATAATCTTCCCATTGGGGGACCATTCCAAGTACTAGGCCTTGTCAACACAGGTCCATTAAATTCTCCCTTTCCTTTTTCTCTCATGACAATTGTTCACACCGCAGATTATTCAGAAGCAGGCAAATATCAACACACTACACTTCACAAACTTGCAGATTGTTTTCCATGACTACATACATATACAATCTTTGTTTAGGACTTATAATAATAAGTACACATGTATATTTATTTGCATAATCTTTATGGTTATGATTTTGTGTTAAATCTTGGTGAAATTAAATATTTTGTAAATAATTCCTTCGATTTGGGTCACGACCCGGGTGGAAAGTCAGATGTTTTGGACTTTTATTGTGTTTGATCTCCTACCGGTTTGTAAGGCACGGACAATGTAACGCTTTGTTTATTAATTGAATGTTTGAGTCTTTTCAGTTAAATAAACTATTGTAAATACTACCGAATATCTTTGTTTTAGTTTCTCATAATGGACGACCAAAAAATGGCGTGTGGTTCTTTACCAGGGTAGAAACACAGCTTGTGCCGCCTAAGCATGTGACGTAAGTAGTAAAATCTCGATGCTGATTGGCTGCCACCGAAGAAGGTGCCGCAGAAGAAGAACATTTGAGGGTCCTAAAAGTATTGCTGACAAACTGTAATTTAGCAATCACAGAAGGGGATTTAAAATCACAGACTTACTGGGTGACTTTCCTAGAATAGCAACGACAATTTTAGCAGTGATGGATGTGCAGTTAAAATAGTGATGACGGCGTGACAGATTGATATTACAGAGTTGGTCGGCTTGGAATATTGACGGGCTGTCAAGTAATGCCTGCACAAAGTCCATTTCACACAACAACACATACTCAATGGAAATGGAACGCATAATGAACGTGACCGTTGCTGTTATGTTTCACCTTGGCGGATGCTTAGTGGCCAACCAGGAGCGAGCATGGATACATTTTGTACATGTTTATGGCCGTATAAAAAGATCTTTACGGATACATGCATGCACACGCATACACAGACACACACATGCTCACACGCAGCATTGCATCTTGCGACTGATCCACTGAAAGTCTGGAGATTGATCAAAAAGAGCTTGTGCTGTATAAATAGCCTTCAATTCACAGATATTAATAACAGCAATGAAAAGCGTCAGTATTTGTTTTATTATTGACAGAATGGTCAAAACAGCTGTGAAGTTTGATTGGACAGCATGAAACAGATTTATAGAGGAAATGAGGCCTACAGTAAATCAAAGAATACTAAAGGCTCCTAAATGGTAGCAAAAAACAAAAACAAATTGCTTCCCTTGGTTCCCCAAACCAGATTGCTGACACAAATCAGAATCGGTTCTTGATTGTGGACCGGCGCGTGTTAGTTGGGTTAGGGCAGTGCTTCTCAAATAGTGGGGCGCGCCCCCCAAGGGTGCTATTCCTGGGGGGGCGCGTGTGACCCTGGGGAACAGGCTTTTTTTTTGGCAGTCCTAGAATAAAGTGTAATTGCGCGTTTACTACAGCAGGGGGCAGTGGCGCTCTCATTGTTACTTCTGTCACGTTTGCGACAGTGCAACATTTTACGACTTACAAGACAAGTTAGGATAGTCACGGTGGGGAGGGGGGGCGCGAATAGTTTTCTTCTTGCTAGGGGGGGGCGTAACAGAAAATAATTGAGAAGCACTGGGTTAGGGTTACATTCCATAATGATTCTTAAGTGCAGTATGTGTGTCGAATTAGTCTTCTACATATTCAGTGCAGGAAAATAAAATTATGGGGATGACAACATGTCAAAACGAATTGCAGCCATTAAGCAGTGAATAAGTATCCAATGTGAAATAATGTGCATTTGTGTGATCGTCCCTATTCGAAACATGAGTTGCTCGGTTGTACTGCTCTTTGTGTGTCCAACTCTCCTCTAAGATGAAGGGGGTGCTCTTTTGAGGGTACTTGCCTCGGCATAATTGCCTGTGATCGTTTTCTCGTCAAGCTTCCTGCATAATTTGAAATTTTGACAGCTTCTATTATGTTTTTCCTCTCAACTCCCTGCCTACCATTGAGCTTTTAAACAATATATTTAACGCCTGCCAGTGCGGTTCATAGTCTAAATGCGCACTCGGTGCCATTTCGACCTTGCATTGCATTTTTTTTGTTACAATTTGATGAGTGAACTTTGACATTTGTATCGGCGTTAAACAATGAAGATTATAACAGACGGTCAAATAGTACCGTGACTTTATACTGCACAATTAAATTTTTGATGAATTTCCAATTCACAACATAGACTATCTTTACACTAAAATGATGAGCTAAACTCAAATGCGGCAAACAATTTCTCAATGTTTGGAGCTCATTCTTATTCAGAATGGCTGACGAAGGCCCAGACTGCAGAGGACCATTAACTAGAGTGACGACTGATGACAGAATCAGGGCATGCCACTTTACCTTCATAAGCCTTCGATATTCTTCCACTAATTTACTGTCTCGTCATTATTGTATCTTTTCCTCTGATTTTTCATTTTGAAAATACAACTGCCTAGGCAGCCAGACAATCCAACTCACGGTGACTTTTTCAATAAATCTAGTGCCCAAAATGTTCTGAATTCATTCACTAAGATGGGGGATTCTTTTTGGTTCAAAGTCTGCATGACACCAGCCAGAATCATCCAGATGTTTGCCTGACCTTACAGCAAAGAAATAAAAAGAAATACCATACAAATATATGTACTTGTTGCAAAGTGAAGGAAAAACATTTTCATGAATGTACCTCATCACAATAATTTCCAAGCTTGATATTTCATGAGCAACTGCATTAGACATCAATTTATATTAAAAAGGCATTTTTCAAGTTAACACATAGATGGCGCTAAACTCAAGGCTGGGTGTAAATGAGTTAAAAAGTGATAGAAAATTATTACTTTTTTAAATCTGATTAATCATTTAATGGGTTTAGAGGTTGGACGTAAATGATTTAAAAAGTGAGAGAAAATGTTTGTTTAAATCTGATTAATCATTTTATTGAAAAAAATAACAGATAATCTATTATTTAGGAAAAATCAATAGTTGTAGCGCTAAAATCTAAGATTTTACACCATAGCCATGCCGTTAGTATCAGTATTTATAAAGGCCGATCATACCCTGTATGATTGGTATCAGTATTGGCATTTTAAAACCCTGATCAGAACATCCCTACATTTTAATAAGTGCACCACTATACCAATGTAAAGTGCACCACCTTTACGAAATAAGCATGCATCCATTAAGTCAATTCAATATATTAAAGTTGATACTATCCATTCCTTTGAAATTGGCATTTAACAATTTTTGACACCCAATGAAACAAATTGGCATTTAAAATAATTTTGGGCACACAATGAAACATAAACACCAGACACCTCTTGGTTAGTATGCTGGTTTCTCAGGGATTACCTTCTGAGCAGTTCCTGTCCTCTTCTAAGTGTCGGGCAGTGGTGCTGGAGTGCAGTGAGGCTGTGCGCTGCCATAATTCTGTAACATTGGTCTCGCGGAGTGTTGTGCCTTGCCATGTCCCACTGTGGCAGAGGTTGTGTTCTAACACAGGATCCCGCCATTTGTTCTGCAGAAAAACTTGGCCCCACTCCTGGCATGTAACCTGGTTGTGAGGCATGAAAATGCAAGATAAGTAAAGTACAAATTGTGTTCTACCAATGCAAAACCTAATTAAGATGAAAGCTTTGCTACATATTTCTTGATTGGGCTGACAAGGCCATATCATTAGGTACACTTGCAAACATCCATTTCAAGTGCTTATCCAAAATGATGCCTGTGCAGACAAACTCGGTTTTGTTTCTATTAGAGAGTAATTCTTTTGACAATGGTTATTATTGTGGTTTTAGTCGACCCCATTAATTTCAGCAACCAAAACATAGCCTACTACAATGATGTAGTATACACAATGTGTTTGATTTTAGTTTGGTTTTTTTGGTATGTGTATTACCAAAAAAACAAACTAAAATCAAATCAATTGTAGTGCTAACTCTCCCCACCAGCATGTCAACAAAAACAAAGTAACAATTACAGGTCCAGCTCTTGCATACCAATGCATGCATCTCTATGATTGCAGCGGTTAAGTGGATCATCTGTCCAAACAAATGGGTATTATTCACTTTGGACGCCACTAGGTGGGGCTATGCCCTCATGGAGCGGTGAACGTCCCTGTTGGAACTAAAGCGACTTTAGCCCTGTGGTCTCAGACACTTGGGTTCTTGTCTCTGCGATTTAATGGAATGCATTTCTGCGGAAGAGGATTAGGGCCAGTGAAGAAAGAAAAAAAAAAAAGGGGGGGGGGGGGGGGTGACAAGATTGTGGACTTTAAAGTGAGAATTCTCATTTCAGACTCAGAACTCTAAGGGAAAAAGTCATAATTTCCATTTTAAAGTCGGAATTCTCACTTTAAAATTAGAATTCCGACTTTAAAGTCAGAAAGTGTAAATTCTCACTTTTAAGTCAGAATTCTGAGGGGGGGGGGAGTCACAATCCTGTCACTCCCCTCTTCCTTTTTTTTTTTTTCTTCACTGGCCCTAATCCTTTTAAATGAAACGTCAAAAGCTTTTATTTTTGACCATGTGAAAACAGATAAAGTATGAGAAATAAATACACCTGCTCAGCCAAGATGAGGTATCTAATAAGCTGGACAAAGATAAATGTAAAATAAACAATTGCACATTGAGAAAAAGTGACAAGCTACTGTGACCTACTCTCAAGTTTGGGCTGTGGAGCAGGTATTTATTTCCACCAAGGCACGTTGCGTTTGGAAGCGGCGGCCAAACTTTGGATCGGAGTAGCCGCTGCAGCTCTTACAAAAACCTTTAAACTTCATTTTCCTTATAGTGGTGGAATCTTTCGTCTGTTGTGACTTTAGATTGATCTTGTGCGTGCCTCACAGGACAAGAGTGTCAAAGCGCACCTATTGGAGACGTGAGGACTCAAATGCGCTGTTTCCTGTTTAGTGGTATCTGATTGGTGGAACTGGTTGTACCTTGACTGAAGGGCCATCACGTAATTAAAAAACAAAAACGGAACAAGGTCACCACTCATATGGGTTTACAAAGACATCCAATAACAGGCAAGCTTATAAATTTTACATTATATGATCACAAAAACACAGACGCACACAAACATTTAAAATATTTAGTTTTAATATGTTTGTGAATAATTAATAAAAAGTCATTATTTTGTCATCATACATCACTGCATTGGGTACATATTGTTGAGTTAAACCTTCAAGCACAAAGGTGATCCCAAAACATATACACAAAAAGGTAAAAATAATTTTCATATGGCTAAAACAGTCTTAAAGCAAACATGGTCCAAAAGAAATTGCATACATTTGTTACAGTACTGTAATATAATATTTATAATTCTTAAAAAAATAAACAAAGTGATGAAATAACAAGCAGTGTTAAATATGGTGAAATTATCGAGCCACTCAATCCCGAACACATCTAACTTTGCTCTCAGACTGCAAGACAATTCCATTTCAGCCAAACCCAGTTGACTTTCACAAATACATATTTGAAATTAGCACACAAAAAAACACAGCCCTCACATTTGCTTGCGTTGTATTTGTGGAATTTCACATGCATCAGTGGCAAAACTGCACTTAAAGAGCTGACTGGAATTGCTACTGCAAAACATGACTGTATCATACAAAATATTGTGTATATATATTTGAAAAATAAATTACATAATGCACCAGTAAAGGGGTTTCTACAGGGTATACATGAAGTATATCATATAAAGGTCATCAACTTTCTTATTATACATTGAAATAAAAATCAAGTTAAATGAGGGGTGCTTTTTAGCATGTTTTCGGGTGATGATGTAGATTGTAATGGCTAAACATATACAACTCCCGCAGTAGCCTCAAAAGGAAGTAGATGATTTAAAAACAGACTTCTGCTGACTGCATAGGCCACACTTTGAGATCAAAAAGAGTGAAGGAAACTTTACTTGTTAAGCAGCGTTTTAAGAGAGCGTGTGAGTGCATTCGCGATGGCTGACATGGTACTAGAATGTCTCACCAGGGCCTTGAAACTGTGTTCTCCCGGTGCTCCCACAGTTGCAACCTCAGCAGCTTTGACTAAACAGATATAATTCATGACGACCTCGTCGACTTTTGCAACAACCTCTCTCTGTTGGTGTGAGGCCGAGGCGCTGAGTCCTTTTACGAGACACATACACGCTTCGCAAAGACAACACAGCACCTGGAAACTGTACGTCACAGCTAGCAGCATCTCTTCAGGGCTGCCGTGCGCCTGCGCCATCCTCCGGCATGCCCGGCCTAACTCTTTGGACTCCACTGAGAGGAGTTGCTTGGATTGAGACACCGCCTGCATTGGCATTTGGACGCCTCGATCGCAGCGACCGATGCTGGACCTCACCAGCGCGATGAGCTCACTGGCATCACGCCGGACGTCTGTGAAGCCGGAAGGGAAGCTGTACATGCGGTCCTTGAGGGCGTTGACTCGAGCCAAGCGGTCGCTAAAGCTCATGTTGTTAAGGACCTCGCCGTACAGCTGCTCTCCTGCTGCATCCATGACTGAGCCACAGGGGTAGATGGCCAATGACGCAGCAAAGTCGTTCTCCAGGTTACTCCCATCACGGCTTCGTCTTGGCGTGTCCCAATCGTTCTCATCATCTTCTCCCTCACTTTTACGCTTAAAGAAACAGTAGCTAAAAGGTCCGTTGCACCGCCAAGGACTGGTGTCCAGTTTTTGAGAGCCCTTCATTTGTTTGTCTTTCTGTAAAGGAAATGCCACCGAAGCCCTTCTGCTGTCTACCCTGCCGCCTGATGACCAGCATGTGGTGTGCGATGACACTGAGCCCTGGGAGTAACTCTTGGACAGCCTCTTCCTTGTTGGCCTCCTCTGGACTTTGGTTTCTCCTTGCTGGGGCACAGATGGTAACAAGGGCTGCTGGCTCTGGCTTCGACTGGGTTTTTCAAACAGCACCTCTACGCTGCCAGAGCCATTGGTGACATTACTAGAGCTACGTTGTAATTCCCGGCCTCTTTGCGAGTAATTATTGAGAGGATCCAATTGTGAGGGCATTGATCCAATGGCATGAATGTGGTTCTGATTTGGCCGTGACAGGGTTGAATGGGTGACCTCCTGTGTGCATCCAGAGTTGCTTGGGGCAGTGTTGCCATGTGCTGGAATTAATATAGGAGGAGGGGGAGACTGTGGATAAAGTGATGGGGATGGAGAGGAAATGCCAGCCAGGGTATTTGTAGAAGCCTGTCTGGTAAAAGCTGAAGGACCCCTTCCCAGCGAGAAGTTGCTGAGATCTGCTCGCTGACCACAGGGGGCAGAAGCCTGAAGGACTGCATGCTTTCCTCTTGGGTCTGATCTGCACAAGTCATCACTTAGTTGGATTCTTGAACAAGACTGAGGCCTACCAGCGGTTCCCCCACCTTCATGCATTGTGTAGCCATCTTTCCTATACAGCGAAAGGAACTGATCAGGATCCATACCGCTCCTCTCAAGCTCACTTTGCAGTCCAGAAAAGGAGCTTCTTCTTTCGGCGTTTGCCTGCCTCACATCTAACCTACCGTTTGGGCCTTGTGTGTGCGTGTCAGGACTTCTTTTAAGTTTGGCAGGAAGTGTGGCAGAGTGGTATGACTTTTGATCTTTATTCATCAGCTGCAATGGATGTGAGTTTACCAAATTGGGGCGAACAAAAGGGGACGATATGGACGACGGCAAACATTGGCAGCGGGGGATTGTGCTCCCTCGATTCTTAACCATTTCGACAAGTTGCGGGTTGCTTGTGATGTAGCGACGAGTGTCTTTTTTCACACCGCCCCCCATGCCCGCACTGTGTAACTTTCCACCTTGGTGCATTTGGCTTACAGTTAGGTAGTTGATCAATTGTCTGTATGCCTCACTGCCTTCTTTTTGGCTCTGCCCTTTAAAACAAGGCTTTTTGCTTGTAACTGTCTCTTTGTGTTTGGAGGGTGTGGCTGAGGACGGACGGCCGGGGTCAGCACCAGCAGAAGCAGCGTGAATGTTGGGCAGCATTTTTCGAAGAAGGACAGGGTCCGCATGAGGGTGAAAATCCTTTGCTTGGAGGCTCTGTCCAGGTTTAGGTTCTTCATAGTTTACGACCCTGAGTAAAGATGAGGAGGAATTTGAGATTGGGTGCCTTTGTAGGCGATGGTGTTTTGACTCAATGGCCCCCGGACCAAGCGGCGAGTCAGTTGGGGTGGCACAGAGACTGCTATTTGCACTGCCACCAGCATCCAATGAGGAGCACAGGGAGCCCTGGAGAGAACTGTGACCTTCACCTTGTAAGTTTGAAATCCTTTTCGCAAGATGATACTCACACAAACGTGCAACACTCTGCTGTCTTGAAATGGGTTGATGGTCATTCTGTACATCTGATCCTTGGTCAGAACACACCAGTCTGTTGTTTTTATTTGGGGACAGCAACGAGGCAACAACTAGATGTTCATCTTGCTCGGCAGCTCTATTATCTGTAGCACGCTCCCCTAGTGTAGCCACATCTAAAAGGCTATCAGGACGGGTAACTCTGTGATGCTCGCTGCGGCGGCTATTCACAGCATGGTCCTGAGCATGTGTGTTTTCTTCCAAAAACAAGTTGTGTCTTCTCTGGCTTTCACCTCGATCACAGAATGAAGTTTGCTGATTATTCTCAAAATGAATGCTTCCACCATTTCCATGTCGATACCCTTCCCTTGTGCTAAAGGTGTTGTATTTCCTGCTTGAGTCTGCAGACTTTTTGTCATGCTTGCCCCCTGGCGTTGTGGAGCTTGGCCGCTGAAGAGTAGAGGAAAGGTTTGTCTGAGATGCCCCTCCCAGGAAGTTTGGCTGTAATGTTGCTCCCGTGTCCAAATGTGGGCTCCTCCTTGGCGGGACGGCAGGTGGTCGGAGGTGCTGTGGACTGCGGGACTTCTTCAGGGTTGTTCCTTCGGTGCTAGGTGAAACAGGGAACTCTGTTTTCTCCTCAAGTAAAGGCTGGTACCCCTCCCTCGTGGCCACCAAGAGGCGCATGCGGCTCTCACCGAGTCGATGACAAGCGGCAAGCTCAGAGAGTTCCGTCATTTCTGAAGAGTTTGTCTCGTTTCCAGAGTCAGAGGAAGACTGGGGACTAAAGCCTCGAGATGTGTAAACAACACCTACAAAAGAAGTTGAGAGCGAGAGTGGTTTTACACAACTGGCACATACAGAAATGACTGATTATAAATCAACAGACCTGGAAGTTTCCTGCTGGGTGGTGGACGAGGTGGTGCAGGTCTATTCTCAGAGACAGACAGTGCTTCAAGTGCCTGCAGCGTGTTGACGACTTGGTTTTCCAGATGCCTCTTGCCCTCCGCTCCGCCATCCTCTTGAGTAGGTATCGCATCAATTAATGAGACTGGAATATCATCGTTGACGTGCGGGCTCAGAAGCCTTCCCTCGGGCACCACGTCCTCGTCTGTACTGTCTCGAAAGCCTGGTGGCGGAGCCGCAATTGCGAGGTTAAGCGTCTGCAGCAGCGAGTCATCTTCGTCGTCATCAACCGTGTCATCGCCCTCGGGTGGAGGCAGCGATGTAAGGTCGATGATGTCATCGGTAGGCCCAGAAAGCATGAGAAAAGAAGCTTTGCCGGCTGCGGTGGCCACTCCTTCGCTCGCTTCTGCGTCGCCTGCCGGTGTTCCTCCAGTGGAGTCTTCTTCACAAGAAGCCTCGTCCTCATCCTCCGCATCGTCTGTTGTGTCACGATAAAACAGGTCTCTTAACAGTGGCTCATCACCCCCTTCCCCACTTATTATGTTGCTATAGACATGTGTCAGACCACTGAAGTGAAATGACACCCTCCCCTGAGCCCCAAAGTCAGTATTGTGCAAGTAGGTTGGTCTGTGCTCAGCAACCTCAGCACTCTCCTCAATTGGTTCATTGACTAAGCCCCGGGGCTTGTTCAAAGGTGGGTCTCCTTCAAAAATAAATGACACTTTGGCACTACGAGGTGAGTCTTGAGGTTTGTGTCTTGAGGGCGGAAGAGGAGGTGGCACCGGACTCTGGGTCTGAAGGTCTCTGTCAGGCATTTGGGATTGATGGAAGCAGGGATAGAGGTTGTTTTCGCTCGGCCCATTGTCTGAGTATTGAGAGTCCCTGTAGAGGTCTGCTTGGCTTTGTGATAACTCCTGACAGTCCCCAAAAGATGTGCTGTATGGCCACTCAAGGACGCAGTCCTGACCTGTAGATGAAAGTTTTATGATTTATGTGATTACAAATCAGTTCCCGTCCCTCACAATAATCATTTCAATATTTTAAGAAAGTACGACTATATAGACAAATACGACTTACTGTCGTCATCCCCTCCTGAGTGGACCATATTGAAAATAGATCTTCTTGAGTCCACTAGGAGGCGATAGTACCCTGCTGTAAGACAGGCCAGGTTCATTGCGTCACTTGAGTCCATGATGAGAGTGATGGGCTTCATGAGGACAAAAGTTGGAAAAGAAGAAGCAAAACAAAACGAATGACTAAAAAGTAATTCATTAGATTGATTTTTAGTCGGACACTGCTTACCCGGACATCCAGAACATGCAGCTCCAACCGGACATTGTTTTGATCTTCGGTGAGGATTTCGATTCGGTTCACATGGCTGAAGTCGGCCAAGAGGGCCACTAGGTTGGTCCGTGCATTGATGACATGACTGATACCATAACGAGGACCTACTAACAAGGTCACTTCAGTTTGTTTCTCACCTTGCTGCAAAAGTTTTAGTGAATGGGAGTAAATTAAAAAGCCCACGCTGACTTCTATTTTCCTGAAAACAAAACAAAACTCAAGCATAGAGCTGAACCATCCAAAACTGATACTTACCAACAGTATTGATTTAAACTCTCTCCCGCCATAAAGTTGGAGCTCACTGAGGTACCTTAGGTAATGCACCTTGGCCTGCAATGCAGTCAGCTGCAAAGAAAAGTAATATTTATCATCACAAATTCAGGTCTTGCAATTTCTTATACCTGAGGTCAATCATTTTCCTTTTCCATGTAGGAATATAGGTACCGATATTGCCAAGAGATTTAAAAGGCACTTCTACCATGGCAAACACTGCAATCACATCTGAACTACCGTAATTTTCGGACTATAAGTCGCGTTTTTTTTCCATAGTTTGGGTGGGGGCGACTTATACTCAGGAGCGACTTATATACATATATATGTTTTTTTTCTTCACTTTTTTGGGCAGTTTATGGCTGGTGCGACTTATACTCCGGTGCGACTTATAGTCCGAAAATTACGGTACATAAAGTTTCACAGCCATGGCAGTATCACTGGGAGACATTTTACAGAGTAGGGAAGAGGGCATAAAGAACAATCTACATGAGTAGTGACTAAATAATGCAATTATACAAAGCTGTGCACCGAATGACAGGCTAATTTGCCCAAATATCTTGGATGACTGGTCAAAGACTACATTATTAACAGGCCACATGCTGTCTAGAATGATCAGATTCTTCTTCCATCTATTTTCTGTCATGCATCTCGTTCACAATGATAGGGATGCAATAGCCGATATAGTTCATCAAGCTACTTGCATTAGCAATTAAGGTGGAGTTCAACAACTGACTTAATATGACAGGGGTGAACCTTTGCAAGGTCGAGTGGAGATGCAAGGTCTATTTTTGGCCATTGCATCAGAAAACAGAAGGACAGTGAGTTTATGTGCGTGTGCTAGATGTTTACAAAGAAAGGGCGACTGTTACTTTTTTCCCAGGAGGCACGAGGTTCTGGTTGGTTTTGAGAATGTGCGTCAGAGCTTTTTTGATGTTTTTCTCCTTCGTGCTGGTCAGCACAGCAGGAGGCAGGAACAGCGACAGGCCCAACTCCTTTCTGTTGAGGAGAGAGAGACTTGACCAAAAGTCACCCTTGGAGCAATAAACTTTTACTGGACAAATGTGAGCTTTATCCATTCCCAGGGAGTTTATGTTGGAGTGATATATCGTTTCATACACGACTCCATCATTTATATCAACAACATTCTTCGGCCACATATATCAAATATATCACGCTGCAGCCGTTTTGTTGGATACTTAGATACCCTGAGTTTTAGTACACTATGTATTTCTGCTACCTTGTGCCTCTTGACTTCTTTTGTTGATTTTTTCCCCTTGGTTTCCTTCCTAGCGGCCTCTTTGTAAAGCCATTCAATCATGTGCATTTGACTCTTGTCAAATCTCAACTTTTCGACTATATCATCTTATCCAATATCTTCAATGTGCCCTACTTTTTTTACCTTTGACCCACCGCCCATCCCCACCCCACCCCTGTCCAGACTTTGCAGTCATTTCATCACCAGATAATAGCATTTACTACGTGCTTAATCAGATTATTCTGATGTCATGCCCTATTGTGCTAAGAACTCCCCCGAGCCCCTAATTAAACATAAGCATGCAGGGATTGCTATGATCTGCTGTGTTCGAGTCCTCTATTAATCCCATCCATTGTATGTCCGTATTTCTGTCTCTCCCTCAGAGCAACAGAGAAAGATCGCAGCCTTCTACTGAGACTAGCTTCTTTTTTTATAATTCTTCTTTAGACAGGCCTCTTTAGCCTTTCCTCATTCTCCAGCAAAGAGCCTCTTTATGTTACGTTCACTTGTATTTCCATTGGGGAAAGTACCTTGATATTATTTATATAATATTTAGTCATGAACGTTAACTCGAGCTCAACTTTGACATTGTGGCATCGTATCAGCAGCGCACACAATTTCAGAGGATGTTTTCATTAACAAACACAACACATATACATTCATATACGCACTTACTGGATATATTTTAGCGAGACCTTCTGGCTTTGCTTGGTTGTCAAAGTGAGGATGTACATTTGCAATGCTGCCAGTCGCAGCGCTGCATCATACTTCAGTTCTGAGCCAAATCGTTCCAGCACCACATCATTGCAGCACTGCAAGAGAAGCAGGAAACAGTGTGTTCAAAGTCTAACGAGAAAACATCCACTCAACTATCAGCTGTACTCCATAGAGAAGAAATGCATCAAACAAATTTTACTCAACTTCCTTTATTGGCAACTGTTTGCTATAATGATGGGCAAATCTCTCACCTGCACATAGAGATATTCGAACGCCACAGCATCTCTCCGTAACAGGTCCACTGGGTCGTGGGGCATGAAGCTGATTCGAAAGAAACACTTCATCTTATCACAACCGGGCTTGCAAGTCACCTAAAGAGTGAATGAGAAGGGCGAAGCAAGGTGATGCGGTGGGTGGGGTGGGTTGGATTGTTGCCGACAAGTCGGGGTGGGAAAAGAAGGTGGAAAGAGATGTGTTGGCAGAGACTGAGCAAAAGTTGTATTTAATATTAGACTAAATTGGTGAGGAAAGAGAGCAAGAGAGAGAGAGAGAGAGAGAGAGACAGGGAGACAGAGAGAGCGAGCATGTACTGTATGGCCAGGAAGGTGCAATGTGAGCAGTTGCCTGATTGGCTCCACTCCAAACAGTTTGAATGCGGCTTTGAATAACGAGTGACGTCAGCCTTAAAGTGCAAAAGAGAAAACCTGGGTAGACACCCTCCGAGTCGGGCAAATATTTGACCTGAGCAAGCATCTCTTGTTCATGCAGCAAAAGCAGTCTGTTTCCAGAGTCTTCCATCCTCTCCTCCAACATTAGGGAGAAATGTTCGATGCATTTGATGGATAGTTTCTCTTGCAGCGTCAGGATCACATCCTGGAGGAAAAACATATCCCGATAGTTGTCTTATTGTCTGTGATGGGGCAACAAACATGGCATCTAGTTCAATGGATTTGAATTTACCCTTGAGGGACTATGTATGTCTCTTTTTATGTACGTTCTTGCAGTGTAGAGAAAACAGACTGTAACCTAATTATACAAGACATCATTGATTTCAAATGTACCGAACGATGACTGCAAAACTGAGATACGCTCCGCGCGCACTTCTTGAACTCTGAATATTCCCTTACATGCCTGAATCTGCCTCAATGTATTTGAATTTACCCTAGAGGGAGTATGTATGTTTCTTTTTGTGTACCGCAATTTTCGGACTATAAGTCGCGTTTTTTTTCATAGTTTGGGTGGGGGGGCGACTTATACTCAGGAGCGACTTATATACATATATATGTTTTTTTTCACTTTTTTGGGCATTTTATGGCTGGTGCGACTTATACTCCGGTGCGACTTATAGTCCGAAAATTACGGTACTTTCTTGCAGTGTCGAGAAAACAGACCGTATAGAAACATCTTATATTGTAACTTACATACCTTGATGGAGGTACTGCTGTCAAAGCGGAAAGATTTGGTCTGCCCATTCTCCAGGTAGACTTTCAGGACATTTGGCATGAACAAAAGAGAGTTGTCCTTCACTGGATTCTGCAAAGTGACAATATGATGAGATTTTGTTCTTGCATTGCCTTGCACGAGGTTAATTTAGTGATTCAATCAGATCTGGCATTCGCTACTGTATATAGGTCATACATTAAGTGTGTGTGTGAGTGCGCGTGTGTGTGTGTCAGAACTCACTGGAACCTGGCCGTTTATGATGACCTCCTCGGCAAAGCGCACTTTGACTGGATTGGACTTGAGCATGGCTTTTTTGGCTGCACTGATGAACGCCGATTTAGGGGACTAGGGGCAGATGTCCAAGAATCAAATGAGTGATAAAAAAGGGAAGAAGAACAAGCAGGGGGAGGGAAAGGGTAGAGCAAAAAAAAAGCATAAACACATTCCAAAGTATACATGAAAATTACAGTTTGTGGTGCAGAGTTAATGATTGGTGGAAATGTGGTCTTAAAACAAAAAAGGAGTTGATGCACTCACTGGATATGGTTGGACAACAGTCAATAGAATGGTTTCTTTGCAGCTCCTGAAGAGGGACAACAAAGCATATAAACAGCAAAGAAGAGTGTCATTTTTTAAGCTAGGAATTAACTGACATCACACATGCATAAAAATTGATGACACACTCAGATAGTCAAAGCCGAGCATTCTGAACTTTTTGTGAATACTGTATACCAGGGGTATCCAAACCTTGTCATCAAGGCCTGCTGTCCAACATATTTTAGAAGTCTCCCTCCTCCAACACACCTCGATTCAAACAATCAGGATAGCGATCAGGCCTCTTCACAGCTTGCTGATTATGTGAATCAGGTGTCTTGGAGAAGGAAGACAGCTAAAACATGCAGGACAGCGCCCCTCAAAGACTGGAGCTGGACATCCCTTCATATTTCTTGAACAAATCAAGCACCTGACAAAGTGAACTACTGTTCATTTTTAGAGTGCCTCTAATATTCTTCCAGCCACCTGACAAGGTCGATGACTCGTTCTCTTGGAGCTGAACTGACAGGTTCATCATTGATCGCGATGATCTCATCACCGGGCAAGAGGTTACCCTCTGATGGGCCACCTACAACACGCATATGCACACACACAAAGAAATAAACACACACACACACACACACACTAAAGAATCAGGTCGAACTTTGCTTGCAAAAAGGAGCCGTGCATAAACGAATTAGGTCCTTTGTCATTGTCATGTGAAAATGCATTGCATTGTCTTTCTTTACATGCTTATCCTTGGCCCAACAACTTTCAATAAAATATTCATAAATTCAGTTTTAGAATGAAGCAGTGATTGATTATTTGGATGTTTCTTTGTGGCGTTTGACATTTAAACAATCTACCTAAATACCAACACACAGAAGAAAAGAAACAGAAATGTATTTTGGCTCCTGTGTGAGTAATGTTTGAGGCGAGCGCCCTTACAAACCTGGTGTGACCGAGCGGACCACCACCGGCTTCTCACTGCCTGCCACAAAGCCAAAACCCAGAATGGGGTCACGCCTCATCTCCACCAAGCGGGGCACAGGGGGAAGCCCATCCAGATGAACCTCCTCCAGGGAGCTGCTTTGGGACACTTGGCTTTGGAAGAATGATGAAAAGAATAAACAGCAAATACACTTCTGATGAATGGAACACAGTTGCACAAGCTGAAGCAACTTTTATCTGCTTCACTAGCTACCTTCTTTCACTTTTCTCATCACCCCCACCACCCTTGTTTCATTATACTATCTATATTGTACATACAACATAAAACAAATCTGCCTGTAATGAAGCATGTTCCAATCTGTGATCTTCCCATTCTCATCAGGGTCGGAGACGGTTTAATCCAACCAGAGGGCAGAACAAGTCAGAAGGCTGAATTCCAAAGGTCGAATAGTTAATGACATTTATTTACATCCATAGTCGGGAAATTTGAGGGAAAGCAGAGTGAATTAATTGACAGATCACACCACATATTTTTTTTAGTAATACGTATGACAGCAAGGAGAGTCATTAAATGCATATTTGACGACAAATTTCTCACCCATCCATACATCAATTTTCTTAACAACTTGACTTTACAAGGGTTGAGCGCAAGCGTATCCATCTGATCTTGACCGAGACTGTTTAGCACGTCTGCCCAAAATGAGAAGTTCTGGGTTGGAATCTCAGCTCAAACGCACCTTGCCCAATACCAGCTGACATTGACTCCAATTCACTTTCAACTCTAATTAGGGCTAGCTGGACTGAAATGAAATGAATGGAGTGGGTGACAGTCCATTCTTTTTCAGTTGTGATGGTATCACCGGCCATCTACAGTCGAAATTCATGGACAGTGACACAAATGTGTCTTTGCTCCTTTTTGCACAAAATCCACTATTACAGCTTTGTCAGACTCCAACTGTGGCTGTTGAAACTAGCACAAACCTTGCAGCCCTAGTTGATTGTAGTTTTGGTAGATGCGACAAAAGTCCCTTTAGGGATTACACATTGCAGAGAGAATACATGCATATTGAATTTATACATACTTGGTGAGGCAGTTCTGGCTCTCCCTGTTGCAGTTCATGCTGTCCCAGCTGTATGGAGGACCCTGCAGTCCTCCCCAGGAGCCTGGGGGCGGCCAGCCTGATGTCTTGTTTTTGTGACTGAAATGCAAAGCCAGGGAGATCAATAATATTCCAACAAATCGCAGACTTTGCTCATAAATGAAAAACGTCATTATTTAATGAGTTTTCACTGCTGCTTAGCCAAAGTTTTCTTGAATTATTACGCACGCACCGCCCCCCCAACACACACACACACACACAGTTAGCCATTCATTCGTAA
Organism: Syngnathus typhle; assembly: GCF_033458585.1. Taxonomy (NCBI): domain Eukaryota; kingdom Metazoa; phylum Chordata; class Actinopteri; order Syngnathiformes; family Syngnathidae; genus Syngnathus; species Syngnathus typhle. The sequence continues at coordinate 6,395,876 of NC_083739.1, forward strand.
ATCGCTGTGATTCTTACATCGCTGTGATGAATTTGGATACATGATTTCGATCATCCAAAAGACATCATATCCACTGCTACTTTCAAACCCCAAGAGTCGGAAGCTCAGATCCATCGGAAGCTACTGTGTTATCGGGTGCGAGGATACAAGCGCTGATCAACGTTCATCTGTCTGTCATTGTGTAGCTGTGAGCAGCTGTGCTCCAAACTGAACCAAACTGCCATGGCCTCGCCTCATTTATCCCATAATCCCCCTTTCATCAAAGGGAAAACAAATCCAAGCGTGTGTGTGTCTGTACGTATGTGTGCATTTGTGTCTCTGTCCATGAGTGTCTGTGGAGAGTAAGAGGATTTTCAAAATGTATTGTTGTGGATGGGACTATAACAGCAACACTGAGAATGTCATAACAGATCTGGAAAAAGAAACTGTTGCTTATTTATTGAACATCTTCGTTACATAAATGTTGCTGTCAAAATGAGGTTCAGATGGATTCTGTCTCATGGTACAATGACCATTAGAAAATGAAAAGCCACCAGTGATATAATTAAGATCATCATCATACGGTTCTGAAGTTTGGCACATTTGTGACTTTGGTAGATATGCTAGAATTCACTGGGCATTTCTGCCTCACCTACCAGATCATCTGCAAATTTGATTACAAAAAAAGACACAAAATTTTAGACTGGGGAAAAGTAGGTCTAATTCCAAGCGCAGGCAGACAAATGCAATTTTGGTGTATTGATTGAGGTTCCGGATCGTCTGTCTTCTAATTTAGTTGCTTTAAGAAGCGCAATACAGTGATGAATTAGAATTATGAAGTATGAAAATAAAGAAGTAAGGACTCGTGGGGCTAGTCAGCCAATCATTAATGTAATTTTTGTGATGTGGTCACATCGCCACTTGGGTTAGCCAGGCAGACAATCACGTAACACGAAACACGGAAGTGGAGCGCTTCCAAGCGACACGCTGAGCAAAATTATATTCTAAGCACAACAATGTCGACCACTGAAATCTGCATCAATTGCCTGTCAAAATAACATGTTTAAGCAAGACTTGTTAATGATTATTTTACTAATTCTATTTTAAAGCCTGAGACTAAATGATTTAATGTGAGACTACCCCAAGTTATTTTACAAACTTTCCCTTGGTCAGCCGTTCACCATCCCATCTTGTTCTCCTACACCTTCATCATGTCTTCATGAATGAAACATTGGAGGACGTTGTTCTATTTGAGTGGTCCTGCTTTATTTAGCTTTGCTCTTCGCCAACAGCATGTTTTGGCTTTTAGTGGATTTAACACACAAAAGCATGTGAGTATATTCCTGAGTGCACACATACAGATGCGCCAACATTCTTGTTAGCTGCAATCATTCATGCATGGTGAGTATCTGTTGGAACGGAAAGATTTGAGTAACACTCACAAAAAAAGAGAAGATGTAGTGTGGAATGTTTTCCACTCAATTTGCAAGAGGCTTTTCTTTTTCAGTCAAAGATGAGCACAAGTTCTGGGCACAAGCTTTATGACTGAGACAAATCAAGACCTTCATCCTCATCATAACTGCATTTGCATTTGAAATCATACTGTCAAATATTATATTCATGGAGGTGTCACTAAATATCAGACATCCCATTCATATATTTGGAAATAGCTGCCTAGTATTTCATCTGCTATTTACAGTCTGACACGTGATTGTTGATACGCTTACTATTTTATGGCTGCAATGTGTTATCAAGTCTTAAATCTACTCTGACGAACCAGCCATGAAATGGAGATCTTTTGCATACCTTGAAGAAGCACCGCAGAGTGACACCTCTATCAACAATTACTCTCTCTCAATTTTCTTTACGTTCCAATTTGTTTGTACATAGCATGTAAAACTACCAGGTTTCTTATGATTATGTAATCAGTTACAAGCTAATGATAAAAAGCTGTTCTTCACACACAGACAGACACACACACACACACACACACACACACGCATGCACGCACACACACGCGCGCACGCACACGCACACACACACACGCACGCACACTACGCCAGGCATCACGATACTGGTCTAAGGCTTTCATGTTCAGCACCATGGACAGGTACATGCTCACCGCTGCTTTCCCAATCAATGCAGTGAAACGATATATACATACAAACTGCCTGGCACACACACACAAACACACACACGCACATGCACATGCACACACGCACACACACACACACGCGCACACACACACACACACACACGCACATTAGACAGGTTGTGTCGATTAATTCAGTGTCAGCCGCATCAAACGTCTGGTCACTGTGTTCCTGTTAAGCAATGCACTTTAAAATTAAACCAGCATCTTTACTCTATAACTGGTATGTAAAATAAAAACTAAATGAATTGCTATTGAAGGTGTGACCATATAACTGAACCTGGCAGATAATCACTTTCTGACAGCATATTGCTTGGTTTGAAAACCTGATGCCGATAAAATATTATAAAGACTTGAGTTGACAGGATCACCACGAGTGATGAAAGGGCAACATGAACCACAGATCAATAATTTGCAGGGCTCGCACAATCCAATGGGAGGTTATTATATGGATGGATAGCTTGATGTGGCACAGCTAAGCTCTTGAGGTAATTTGCCAGTACTGCTACCCATCCGTTCTCTGTAGTGCCTGTCTTCATTAGCGTCACAGGTGACTTTATCCCAGCTGACTTTGAGCCAGCGGCCTGCTGCATCCTGGATTGCTTTGTATTAACAAAACAAGTGGAACTTTTTTTAGTCAATTAACTTAACATGCATGGATTTTGGATTCTGGGGGAGGGGCAGGACAATCATGCAAATTCCACACTCAGAGTCCTATAACTGGAAGTCAGGCGGGTTAATCAGTTGAGGGACAATATTTGTTAAAAAAATAACAACAATAGCTGTGTCATGGTAAACCGATAGATCAATGGTTCACTCCTCAACAGGCAGTGTGGATTTAGTTCCTGCTCAGTAACTGGGTGAATGTGACTGTGAATGGATACATGATTTCAGATGTCGGTCTTTCACACACAGTAGACGGGGTAGACTGCAGTGCCCATGTACCTGATTGACGGACAAGCAGTACTGAAAATGAATGGACAGTTGTGATCATTTTATGGCTGTTGTCATTTTCTCGTAGCATTTGTAAAGTAAGCCTGTGGCTAGTTCCACCACCAGTTAGTTACTGGTTGACTGCCATCACTGTGATCTCCAGTCAGGCATTGACCAGTTGGTCAGCTGGAACAGTTCAAGAAAGGAAAGCGGTGTTGAATTTGATTCATACACCAGTCACAGTATTAACCTCTATTTCCAAATTAAATGTACTAGAACAAACTTGGTAACAAAAAAAACCAGAAGTGACGCAAAGGCCAATTATTTTGTGAGATACTTGAATAACTGAACCAACCTAGAAATTGAAAGAAAGACCTTTTCCTCTGACTTTGATTTTTGCATAGTAGAGATACATTTTTACACAAGAGTACTTGTTTCTTTACCCACTATCGTGAACAGTTCAAAGGTTTAACCCAATGCTTGTACATGCATGTGTGTACATAATGCATGCATGTTTATGGATGAATACATGTTACACTTGAGTATTCTATGGTGCTATTTGGAGCAGAAGTAACTGCTTAACAAGCCTTCCGGTATGCCTCTATCAACAAATGACATTATTAAGTATGGCGTCTCTCAGTTATGTTTAGGGGAAAGAAATGGCTTTTGAAATGACGGAGTGATTTTTTTTCCCCTTCCAGAACAATGTTATTGTAGAAATAAAAGAGAGTGAAACTGAATTTTGATGCCGGTTTTATGCAGTCTTGGCATTTCTCTAGGGGTTAGGGTTTAGGGTTAGTGTCTCCACATTTTGGTAGGTCAATCTGAATAGATTACCTGTCTGACGTTGAGTTACCCATTCATGCAAACTGACTTTCACATGGATCGCATATAACCACCTATCTCATGGTGGCTGGGGAACATTCAAGAGCTCAATGGCAGATGGGGATGTAGCTCAGTGGTAGAGCGCATGCTTAGCATGCATGAGGTCCTGGGATCGATCCCCAGCATCTCCAGGTTTTGGTAGTTCAATCTGAATAGATGACCTGTTTGATGTTGAGTTACTCAAGCATGCAAACTGACTTTAGCATACTAGAACCATCAATCTCCTGGTGTCTGGTGACCAACAAATGCACCAACAGCAGATAGGGATGTAGCATCTCCATGTTATGGTAGCTCAATCTGAAAAATGTATCTTTCTGAGTTAATCATGCATGCAAATTTAGGCACCTGCACCGCATAGATCCGCCATGGCGGCCGAGGACCAACACCTGATTCACTGGCAGATGGGGATGTAGCTCAGTGGTAGAGTGCAATGCATGAGGTCCTGGGATCGATCCCCAGCATCTCCATGTTTTGGTAGCTCAATCTGAAGAGATTATCTGTTTGATGTTGAGTTTCCCATGCATGCAAGATGACTTTCACATGCATCGCACTGGAACCACCTACAACGCTTGGCACAATATTAGTTCCATAATTAAAATATAAACAACACAATCTCATTGATGAATTAAAGATGACTAGCAAGGATATGTTTTATCAGTTTGTTACTGTTTCAAGTGTAGGAAAGTATAAATATGTATATTTTCTTGCATTCTACCCAACTTTACTGTGTGTAGGAAAACCCAGATAAAGTAATTAATTATTGAGAATGCTCTTAGTTAAGTAACATTCATGGTACCGTTGAAACATCTTGCATGCTGGTCATGGTAAAATCTGTCTGAATTTTTAATGCATTTCAAGAATGCCTCAGTGACTTAAAAATACATATCTTTGGAGGTCAAAGAACGTTGAAACGTGACCTTTTTTCACTGAGCAAAAAGACGCTTTTTATTTCTTAATAGTAATAATTCCTAATGGAATTCTTATTTGTCACCACAGTCATGTGGGAAAACGGTTCTGTGAAGAAAGATAGAGACATCTTCTAACCGGAAAAGCTTTTCCCCATCTCCTTTTACGTGGTATGTTGTCTGATTTGCAGAAAAGAATACCATTAGAGAATCTAAGAGCTTTGTTCTAATCAAGGAGAGACCATGTGATCATATCTTTAAGACGCATAGAGAGTTTGGATAATATATTAAGGCAAGGAATAATCTACATCATGCCTCTCCAGACACATCTGGTTGAGACATGACTGGATTTATGAACATTCATAGGATCCGAAATAATTAAAAATGTTTTGAAAAACACAACGGGTACAAGGCTTAATAGCTGAATGCATAAGATGATCAGAACTAAAAAAAAAGCATATAAAATGAGAAATCATAATATTTGACATAGAACATTTCTATAATAAACAAGCATGCAGCCGCTCTTGCAATTACCAAAAAACAAATCCCCTTTGGAGGATTATACCATTGCAAATCAAGACAACTGTGCATCGTGGAGGCTTACAAATAGTGAGAGTGACACAATGTGCATTTGTACAGTGCTAATGTTTTTTGGATTGTTTGATGCTTTTTATGGTGGGCAGTGCCCACAGGATCATGGTTGTTCAAGACATGTTAAAGCTAAATTGCTTACATTGGGTGAAACCTATGGTACAAAAACCCAAACACTTCAGCCAATGAAGTTTTAATTTACTCCAGCTGGGAAATAACCTTAAAAATCCATTGATCAGATCATTCTGAGTACCATAGAACATTACAGAGCAGCAGAGGGTAATGTGGCACATGTTACCCAAATCTCATTCTCAGGGCACAAAGGGGGCTTGCTCACCTGGCTTTGCTGCCAAATGCCAAAACGCAACAGGCAAACTTCTTCCAGAGCAAATACCAGTGTGACCTTTTGGCTCCTTCATTCCACTGACAACGGGTCCACCGACAATGGCAAACTAAGAGAGGAGGACTACATGTCGGTCCTGCTCGTTTCCTTGGCAATCACGTGAGTCAATTGCGACAAGCAACTCCTCATTAAAAGTTAGAAAGATACATTGGCTTGTGTGTCATATGCAAACATAAGGCACACACAGAAATGACACAAGCCATCTGGAAACCAAGTAACTGCCAGCAATACAACTTCTGGTATCGTTTGCTGTTATTTTGCATTCTGTCGAGTAATAATGGGCCTGAGTCAAATAATGACAAAGGAAAGTGATATGCAACTCATGTAAATGAGACGTTAAGACGTTACAGTACAACTATGGAGGCCCAATGTCTCCAAATGCACCACAAGCATGATAACATCTCATAAAATAACCTGTAAGAGTATTACAGCGCAAAATGGTGATCATTACTTAGGACTATGCCTGTTAATGCTTGACACAAAATTAAGTTCCTTGGACAACTTTCTCCGAACATTGCCACAGTTCTAAGATAGTTCCTTGGAGGTGTGACAAGTACAAAGGACATTTGGCTCGAAAACCAAAGGCACACTTACCCAGAGGACTTTTGCCCTTTAGAAAAACTAAACATATCCATGTCCTTCTGCTACTGTGTAATATGTGCCCAAGATCAGCACTCCACAGTCCGATGCTAAGAACTGCATCCAAAATCCTTCCAACTTGTAAAATAATCCAGTTTCAACCCCGATCCATGTCAGTGGTCAAGAAAAGGCTTTGGCAACAACAAAAATTCATGTAACATCTTAAACAACCTCATTGCTGCTGAATTCTCCCTCGTGTCCTCTGAAAATCCAAATTCCCAGTCTAGCTGTTAATTTTTTAGTAAGGAAAGAGAGTCCCGTCTCTCCGAGTCCTGGCTGCTGCATCCCACCTTGCATAGTTGGGCTGCAGTGAGCCTGTGTGAGTGCTCTCCATCTCAGGGTATGGGGAGGTGCAGCAAGTAGGGAGGAGGGAGTACATTAGAGTGTCTGAGGGATGGGACACAGCAAATAGGGAGGAAGGGAGGGACAGAAAGAGGCAGTACACAGTGTTAAATGAATGATGGATGTTATTTGGCTCGTTCTTCTCTTAACTACAAGTCCCTTTGAAGGCCAAAGAGGGAATCAGCAAAAGGAGGCTATGAGATGACGGAATGAACCTTAAAGATGGCTGAGGGGTCAATGAAACTGCATCTAACGCTTGGTAAGACAACGACCCAGTGATGGAGCGATGTGAGCTTGTAAAACATTAATTGACCCAAGCAGTTTTTCATTCCCTCTTTCATAGACATCTTTGAAGACATTTACAACCTAGTAAAAGGAAAAACTGACTATGATTTTTGCTTAGCTTTGGAATGTAAATGGAAATGGAATGAATGGATGTCACATAATATTGGTATTCTGAATACGTAAAGCCAGTACGTGTATTCCGTTATTCCCTGAGCCTGCATGCTAAAGCCTATGCGAGGTTCATCAGCCACATAAAGAGCATAACATTGTTGCAGTGCAACACATGTACCCAACTGTGAATTCCATAAACAAGAAACTAATACAATCAACAGAAACTAACAACAGAACAGATTCAACAATCACGATTCCTTCTGTGTGGCATTCTGCTTTTAATGACGGGTTGTGCTTCAATGTGTCATTCAAGGTATCACTCACCAGCTCCAAGTCTCACCTTATTAAACATGCATTCCCCTGCACCCACTGACTTGCTCTGACTTGATCCTCTACCTTTTAAATGTTTCCCCTTCTATGACTTCAAAAGACATACTGGTTGATCTGCATGGTTGAGTACAAAGAAGAAGCTTTACAAGTTTGATGTATTTGTTTAGAGAATTTCTACCACACCAAAATATATCGACTTCAGTGGATTATCAAATAAAAAAATCAATTGTTCAAGTACATGCATGTGTAGCAGTGTTAATTGTCTTTTCTGTCCATCAACACTAATGATCCATGAGCTATAGGGAAACAATATGCTAGCTATTTATAGATGCTGCAAAGCTGCTTTTTGCAGTCGTATCTAGTTGCTGTTAACTTTAAATAAAATTAAAATAATAAAAAATCAATTATGTCTTCAATAAATGCAAATAGCTACAATACTGCAACTGCCACCAAAGTAATAAACAGTGCTGTCCAAACGGCAAACATGAATGTCTGAGGAAAAACATCTTGCTGCATAATATGCTCAAAACAGCCACAACCTATGCAAATATAGACCTTCGATGTTGCACTGCGCATCCATTGTGCCCTACGGGCCTCGCAAAATGTACTGCACTGCAGGGAAACACGCACTTCCTACATATGCTGGTCATGTCTTCATCAAATGAACACATTTGAACACATTATTTATATGTATCTGTCTATCTGTCTGTTGGTCGTGTATATTGTGTAATATTATCATTTGCAATAATATTAGAATAGTACGTCAAAAGTGTATTATGGAAGTTTCAGAATCGCTTCCATCAATAAATAATTGACATTTCACAAAATTTAGCTTTATTATCTTATCTTATTATAATTCTTGATAGTGTCAATAATGCTGTTGCCCATGAGTCTATGTGCATAATGGTTTTCCTATGACCCTATATTCCACTTCCACTGAGGCAGGAATCCTTTCATCCCAATTGAATTCACAGGTCTTGACAATGTAGCATTATTGTGCTGAGTTGGCAAAAATAAAACTTAGCCTTGGCCCTGAAGACATTTACTGTATGCTGATAAAAGGCATTATATTTGTCTCCTCCATCGTGGAAGAAGCAGGTCACCATCAGGCCTGGAGAAAAGGATCTTTAACTACCCTTAATTGTCCTTTCAGTGGCCTTGTTCACATCAAAAACAGCCAGCTTGGCATCAAATATGAAAAGCCTTTTTCCTCTCACAAGTTCATATGGATGTGACACTGTATTTCCTAAACACAGAAGAGAGCCAAATAACTTGTGAGGCCTTTTGTCACTCCATTTCATTGTAAGTTACTGTTGGATACATGGATTGATTAATAAATGAGAATTACGGCTCACTCATCCTCTTTTTACAGCTTTCTTGAAATCATCCATTCAGTTGTAGTTAAGCTAATATGACGCATGGAAATGAGCAACTTCTCCAAGAGAATGGCTTTGTGTTACCATGACAACAAGCTGTTTTGAGCAATGAATCAGAATTGTACTATGGAAGAAAAAAGCTAATGTAAAGCTAGAAAATACAAATATAAGCAGTATATCTTTTATCATCACCCTTACCTTATGTTTGCATAACATTACCGCGACAAACAAACACCCTCTCCTCAGCTTCACCTTAAACTTGAGTATGTGACAGTTACCAGAAGTTGCCCTGTTCAGTGACAGTTATCTGCGCACCCACCGAGCAATACTGCAGCTTCGTTGAGCTTTTCGATTTGACTATCAAAACATGTTGTCACGGAGATGATACAAAATGTACCCAAAATGCTGACAGCAAAACAGGACCATGGCATAAACAGTCTATGGGGTTGTTTAGGGCCACAATTGCTATGGAGGACCACGTTAATTCCCCTGTTGCGATCTACTGTTTGCCGTGAGACTACAGATGAACAAATAAAGTGCCTGAATGGTACAAGTAACGCATTACTGGGGTATTTTGAAAGGATAACAAATGTGAAGCCACATTTTTATGTAACTATGAAAGCAAATTCCTGTAATTGAACACTATCCTACCTGTCATGAACACATTATAGTGTGGTAAGTGCTAGTGATAAAGTTTTATTCAGTCAATGTATCTCTTGGGCTGGATAGCAGAACCATTCTTTTATTTGTCAAAATTGCAGCGCCGTCCCTCACCTTGGCTGATTTAAAACAGCGATACTTATTACAATGAGGACAGATGGCTGCAGTGGGGGGATGGACTACGACATCACATGAATAATAATACAGACGAAGGTCACAATGTTAGTGTGAGTGTGAAGATGGAAAAGAGTGCTTTCTATTGATTTTATAAAGCTACTCAACCCCTGGGTGATAGTTGACGTGTGCATAAAATCATTAACCTTCTCCTGCACATATCTCCCTTTACTACTGTCTTTGGAAGTGAAAGCACAGTCAGACAAAGATAATGTTTTGCAAAAGGTATTGATTCAACAACCTGTGAAGCAGGATACAGTCTCAGAACTAGATGGAGCAACTGCGTTTTATCATTTTTATAAAAGCATGTTCAAAGCCAAGAAAACAAAAATATTGTGTAGCAGTATGATGATGATAAGTGGTTCGGAGAATGCATCGAAGGATGCATCCCATTAGAAATAAGTTGCAAATCCAAATTATTCATCTCAGTTTTACATACAAAATTAAACACAAATGATCAGAAGAAACTAACTGTTATATAATCACAATCCAGAATGTGGAACAACCAGCAAAATGTAAGTCCCATTCGTTAAAAAATAAATAAAATAAAACATATATTCATAGGTAGTTTGGATTGGTTGTTTGATCGAACGCAGAGGAAGGTACAAGAACAAACCATATTATATAGTATTAAAAAGTCAAACTCATCAGCTAGTGTACAACAATACAACGTACAGAAGCATATAGTACTGCATTACTTCTAATGATGCTACTCTTACAATGGTGTTCCAACGGAGATTAAACAGAACATTAAAGTACAGACACAATATTTGTCCCAATCCCATTTTTAATCTTAATAGGATCATATCACGTAGAACTGACAAGCCCTGCCCTTAAAATGGCATGCATTGTTCGATATTGAAAGTGTTTGCTTTCAATTCCAACTCCCACTGAGTTAATAGCCTGTGACAGAAAGTCAAAGCTAATGAGTAGGTAGTTATTGACACAGAATGGACCGACTGAGAGATACGTCCTAGATGTTGGTAGAGTGCAAATGCCGGCTTTATCATTTTTATTCTTATTTTTCAAACCGAGAAGTAGACATTTTCCAGCCTGACTACATTATGTGCGCCTTACTTTATCCAAAGAAAGAGACGCAGGCTTTTTTTCTTGACACACAACACTGTAAAGAGCACCTACTGTGATCACAGGCAGAGCTAGAGGGTGGGCACAGGGGAACTAGTCCCCCTGAAATATGCTTGGACCCCCCAGCTGCCAGGCCAGATAGTTTTATTTATTAATTTATTTATTATTTATTTTTCTGGGAATTTTTTTTTTTTAGTTTTCCCTCCTTCCATAGATTTAATTCAACCCAGGACATGCAATCGCATGGGACTTTTTAGAGAGGTCTGTCAAACGGAAGAGAACAATTCTAAGTAATCTGGATATGCGTGCATTTAAATGTACACACTGGTGCACAAAGTGTGTGAAAATGGAGTTGCGATTCCCATCTCCTTGTTCCAAACATCAGTTTCTGTAATCTTGCCTGTAATCAGTAACCTACAGTGATGTCCAAGGCACAAATGACACAATGAAAACTTTTGCTTGGTAGTGTAACATGCAACAGGGCATGCCTTCCATCATTAATGTACATAAATTGCTCAACACCCTTTTGTTAACACACATGCACACACACACACACTTACTCCTCTATCAATGAGATCATCAAATTTCCTTTGTGCACTGCCAATAATCCAACAAGCAATCTCTCGCTTTTTCCTCTGGCCTAATCTGATTGGATAAGGCATAAGGGGAAGGGGGGTTGGAAACAAGGCAGGGTGTGAGAATGGGAACACGCATGCATGTAAGAGGGAGAGGCTTGGGAGTGAGAGATAAAGGTCAGTGTAGAACCATTAACGGAGCAAGAGATTTGTATTCAAAGATGAGACAAAGTGAAGAGCAAACCGCTGCAATTTTCCCCTGCAGCTATCATTTGACAGGACATTTGACTATGTACTGCACGTCTACGCGTTTTCTTCCCAATTTAAAACAATTCAGAGTCCCACAGAATAAATACATACATGCAGTAATGAGGGTTTTCTCCATATAGTTGTCATGATCTCAATGACTAACAAAGGAGCTAAGCAAAGTCTACGCTATACTCAATTTTGTTCATATAGCAACTCTGTGGCTATGCAGGGGAAGTCCAGCACCTGCAGTTGGACTGCAAATGAATGGTGCATTTGCAAAACCACCACGAGCTGAATGGAATCTGTGATGGTGAATTTACTTGCACGCATGTACATATATATATGAGCAACACTTAAGTTTAGCCTGTGAGACGACTACCCACATAAGCAGGGATGGGCATTTAACGAAATTTTGCCAGTCCGTCCTTCGTCCCCAAGCTGGGCACCTTCTGTCCTCGTCCCCACCCCCCCCGTCTTTATTCACAATATAGTTGTCCCCCGTCCCTGTGCATCCTTGTCATTGTAAAAGGCTTCTGTCCATCATCAGTCCGAAAAAACAAACAGACACAAACAAGATCATAGTCCAACAGATGAGAAACATAATCAAATCTGAGGTTTTATAAAATCCAATCATGATGATTTAAACCTCATTAGCTGGCTAATTTACTTTTCACATTCATTTGACTTACGGGCACCAACTTGCAGTTATTTGAAAACTTTTTTTCTCAGTCTCTGCAGTGACACAAAAACATCAGCAAATTATAATATATTACAAGATTTGGTAGGAGTTGGTTTTATTTATGTCAACGTTATCGCTCATCAATAGGATTTTAGAGAAAAGAAACACTTGTGACCTTTCTACTTTTTTCAACTGTCACATTCAGTCTGAAAGTACGCATTATACACTCCAAGCAAAGTTAACGGCGGAAGTTACTATTTTTAGCGGACTTCTGTCAAATGCATGAATAAGCAGAAACAGCCGAATAAAGTTAAATAAATATAAAATACACACACACAAACACGCTCGCTGTGAAATATACAAAAAACAATGTAGCTGTAAATACTCAAGCAGAGGTGAACTTTTATGACACAGCTCAGAGGCACAGCAAAAAAGCACACTTTTGGAGCTAGGCGGAACATATTTTTGCAAGGAGGGAACCTTTGGCTTTTTTCCTATGGTGAGTGACATGACTATGATCTATTTGATTTATGGTAGAAAGTAACCACCGAAAATATTGTCAATTTGTGTCACGGTTTCAATCGGGGTATTAACTGTGTGAGTATCACTACCGTCCAGGCATGTCCATGGGTTATTGTGAATGTTTCAAAAACAAGAATTTCTACCTTAACCCGAATATTGACTTCATGTATAAATGAACCGAGCGACTGGTAAACTTTTTGGGTGCTTCTCCACTTGAAGCACAGGGACGTCACTCCTTCCAGCATACAAACACCGTAAACATGTGCAAGACTCATTGTAATATTTCATATTCAGTCTGGATTGGCGGATGACACAAGCAAGACAGGCTGGGTGTGTTTTTGTCAGTCGGTATTTGACCCGGTTGGGGATGATTACAGGGAGGGACAAAAACCCACTTTCGTCCTTGCTTAGTCTGTCCTTTTTAAAAACACCTTGTTCTCCGTCCTCACTCCACAAAATAGCACTCCACATAAGTAATTTTCCCCTCACCATGTGCATCTCCACACCCTTCACTCATTATCCAAATTTTAATTGAGTGCACATTTTCTCTTGTTTTACGTAAATATTTGTGTTAGTAACGGTAACAGTTGGATATACATATCTGCCAGTTAAGAATGTCATTAAAGTTCTTATTTATCATGGTGTGCCAAAAATCCACAAACTTCACAATTGATTTTCATACCAGATTTGGTAATTGCTTCACATGCCTGCGATAGTACTACTTCAACAAACCCAGGAGTATTTAGTTTGTATGCCAACATGTTTTCCACAAGTATGCGAGTCTCAATATCATCCATGGGCCAGGTCAAATCAGCTTACTGCTTTTCCTTACTCTTCATGCTGTCGGCTTGCTAAATGTTCTCCTCGGCAAAGGGAAGTAGTGAGGGTGACGAGTCTACGAGTAGAAAATTAGCATCTGCAGTATTTTTAGAGGGTCAAGCAAACTGTAGTTTCAACAGAATCTTTTAAGAACACATAACCTGCATGCAAAGATGACCCTAAGAAGTCAGTTGCCTCTTCAAGCTTATCATCAAGCAGCCACACATGCACACTACTAAACTGGAAACCCGGTATGTAAATCTAGTTCCTGTATGTTTTACGGGACACTGTAAGTCATTCCTCCTCAAAATTCAGTGCACGTCAAATGAAAGCTAAACCATTGAAAAAAAAATTAATAAAATGAGTTATAATAATGTTCATAAAACAACAGAAACCAAAGCATTAAAGGAGTTGTTAAATCAAGTCGTAGTCATCTGATAAAGTATTCATATACGGAAGCAGCCACAACTCGATAAATTGCTCTTGGTATTGCAAGTTGTAAAACATTTGCGTTAAAAACAGCACAAGTGAGAACACTTTAGCTGTGAAATCTCAATTTTAGTCATTTCGCAGCTATCTGAAACATGCCTGTTCTGTTCGTAAGGACATGTGAGAAAATGGACAATGGATTTCATATCTGCACTTAATTTTACAACTGTTTGTTTCTTCTCAATGGTAGGTCTTCAGGGACAGTTACATCAGTTTGGAACTAGTTTTGCCCTCTGAGACGATAATCATTTTCCCGCTATTAGCCTCCAGGCACACACAACAACAAATATATTGAACACGCAAACACGATGGTGCCTTGTCAATAAAATGTGTCATCTCACTCATGCTGCACACTCTGAGGGAGGTTTAATGTGCGAACAAGCTATTGATGGAACGGCCTCGCTGGTCAATGGCGTGATCAGAATTTTCAGGAACAGCACTTTGCACACATACGTCAGCACAACTGCGTTCATAACATGGGCTCTATCTGAAAGATACGACATATTTTAAACAATCTATAAATTGTTTAGGCAGCCTGAGGTATGGATTTTTACTGGCTTCTGAATTCAAAACTAGTTATCCATCAATATGTGATGAGGCTGTACATTTATATGGGCTCACAGTCACAATCGCTCTTTGAAGGAAACCATCACTATGATGTGGTTGTGCTTTGGGACAAAAATGTGAAAAAAAAATAAAGTAAAGACAGATTCCCAGCTATAGGTAAGCGATCTGGCATACCATTCAAGAGCAAGTGGTGGTGCAAGGACCCAGTCAATGGCATCCGATCCCAACATGCCATCATGGATTTAAATCAACCAGGGGGATTCTTTTGGGAAATATAAAACTAATCACAAAAATTGGAACACCCGATTTTCACCAAACTCTACAAAACTGCTCCCTTTACCATTCAAGACCTCAGTTGGTGAGCTCCTTAGAAACACTTTAAGTCCTCACTGAAAATGTGTGTGCATTAACACACTTCCTGATGCTACATCTGATAGTGCCAAACAATGCATATGAATACACAGTAAATGTAAACTAACAAATCTGTGACGTAATCTCAGAGTGTGTTTCGCAATTACAAGAACTTGGATTGCATTGCATCTTGGAGCCGCCTCAGGATTATGTAACACTCACATGCATGACAATTCAACAAGCGAAATGACATATGGCATGACAAGCACAATAAGCTTAAGCAGACCACAGAGAATAAAAAAAATAGATTCATCAAATGACCACAGTAGTGGAGCACTATTACTACAATTCTTTTTTTACACAATGATTCTGTCTGCTGCTTTGTTGCAGATGTCCCTAAACCTTTACATCCTTTTAAAGAATGGCGTACCTCAGGGAAACGGACAAAACTAAGAATCACCCAACCAACTCACTTCCTGAAGTCAACAAACTTAAATACTTCCAAACATTCTCATGACAAATTAACCCAGTGAGATTTTTATCAATAAATGCAGTTTTGACTCATAGAAATTCCAAAATAGGTTAGCACTCACTTGGAAGTGTTTATCCCCCCAAGTTCATCTTCCTCGTCACATGGCTCCATCTCCTTGAGGAATGAGTGATCAGACCAAGAAGGATGGAAGCCCTGTTCTCGCTACAACCAAGATTCAAACAGCCAGCAGGAAGATCGTTTGTTCCGCTCCTGGGTCCAACTTCCACTTCCTTTGAATTCCTCAACTCAATGTCCCGTATTTCTCCGGTTCTTTTTTTTTCTTTTACTGCTGACTTGTTGCCAAATGTTCCAGCTTAGCAGCACTGCACAGCACTGCACAGCACTGCACTGCTGGTGAGGATGATTTAGCGTGCATCTGGGCCAGTGGGGATAAACTTCATTCACATTCACACATAGACTGACAGACAGACACACACAGACACACACGCGCTTGGATTTGTTCCCGTGCCACAGAGAGATCATGACAAAACGAGAAGTGTGATAAGCTCTGGCTCGCTGCTTGACACAAACAGCTTGAGGATCAATATGCAATATTCACCAATGGCAGTGAACCTACAGTCCGTGTGCAAATCCAAAGTTGTCACTTTTAACTGGATTCCTCCAATGCCTTGGCTGTGACTGAAAATTCTGTCTATAAAGGTTATGAACTGAATCTGAGACAATAGGTAGCCTTTGTGGAGTCCAAACATGACTGGAACACAAATCTGTTTCATTGCAAACAATACGAAACAAACAGCTGTAACAAAGTGATTTCCATATAACTAACAACGATACAACAACAAATGATTAACTATAACGATTAACTCTGTATGTGCTTGCATGCACATTCACAACTGATGCTCCAAAAAGAATCCAATAACACAAAGATGCTGAGGAGGAGGATTGAGGATGCTGCCATCTTCTAAACAAATTCTGAGCAGTTACTTTAAAGAGATGCATAGACTAGTATGTACATAGAAATCAAATATGAGATGTCGAAAGATTTGAAAATAAAATTAAGAGATATTGGTAATTGAATAGGATGAGTCAAATGTAACTAAGTCTTCCACCATATGAGAAAAGTACCAGCAAATAATGCAGCAAAAAATTATCTATAAATCTTTCACATGATCATTATATTATTATTATACTATAACTGCGGTAGTTTAGAATTCATTGTTCATGGACTATCCAGCTTTGTTTTATGTCAGGCAGCAGCCCAAAACTTTGCAATGCAGCCCGACTCCTGTCATAGGCAATATTGATGCCACAGATCCTCAAGCCCCTTAAACTAGTGCAAGTAGTAAGTCTGGGGTCAAGGTGCAGCCATTTGACAACAAAAAATATCTCTGACACCCACAGGGATACTGACATTGATAATCAAACATACACTTGATTTATTACATATTAACAACAATGCTATCTTACCTCATGACTCAGTGTGCCATCGTGCTGCGTCTGTTCAGTTATTCCCTAATCCTCAAGCTGCCACCAGCAGAGGGGCTAGGTCAGGGGTGGGCAAACTACGGCCCGCGGGCCACATCCGGCCCACGGGACCGTTTAATCCGGCCCGCCAACCCTGAACAAATTGTATTATTAAACTTTTTTTTTTTTGGTCATTTTGCCTGCAATGACTGCGTTTTCCCAGTAGATGGCGAAGTGCTCGCCTGCGCATTTACTACCGGAAGCCGTGTCAGAAAGCTCGGTGCACACTCACAAGTGCGTGTACGTACTCAGTAGTACGGACTTGGCGCACTCTCGCTCTATTCGTATCAGTCCCGAATTTAGAGCGTGGGCTTTGACGACAGCGTTCTTATAATTCGCGCACTGAGCTTTCAGATGCAGTTTTGCGCTAAAGCCACCCACAAACCTTCCCCTGGAATCCTTCCATTAAAATGAGTGGCCCGAAAAAAAGAAGTGAGTGCCGAGTGTTTAAAAAAGAGTGGCCAATTTGGCTCGACGTACGCGACGTGACGTTCAGCCACATGAACGTCAACATCAACCCGTCACAGATCAAGGTAAACGGACCAACACCTCGGATCTCGCCTAAGAATTGCCACAACAAATTTTACTCCAGACTATGACGCACTAGCAAAAAAGGGAGACCAACAACACTGTTCCCACTGAAAATGAACGGGAGGCTCTCAAGTTTATTGTAAAAAAATGCATTTTGAATATGATTTGTACACATAGCAGGGATTGAAACTAGCGACCATTCTCATTTTCAAACAATGCAGGATGCTCAAGGACATTGATGCACCACCTATTTGCGACTAATCTTAACCTGTAAAGTTCTTAAGGCTTACTTTAAGGAGGTGTTTCCCGTTTCCTCACCTCTGTTACCAGGTGTTTGCGAGTTAAAACTCTGCTCTGATTTTCAGATACCCCTCACCGTGTTGCTGTTTTGATTACTTTATTTGGATGTATGCTTTCACCGATTTTTCAAGATGATATATTTGGTCAGAATGTTTGCCGTTTGATGTGATCCCATAAGATAAACATCTTTCATTAATCTGACCTGCAGGCACTGAAGTGATGGAGATTGTTATTCATAATAACAGTGTCGTGTTTTATGAGAATCACTGATAGCAGTTTTTTAGTGAATTATTATTTTTTTTAATGCTGTTAATAAATGGATTTGTTTTCAAAAAACTTGTTTGGAATATCCATGCTTTACTACCTACTAAAGGCCAAGATCTTCTATGCAATGACCTTTACAGGTCGCTTATATGACTTCACACAACGCCTATACCATCTGCTCCTGGTCCGGCCCTCCGGTCCAAATTTAGAACCCAGTTTGGCCCGCGAGTCAAAAAGTTTGCCCACCCCTGGGCTAGGTCCAACAATAACCACAACTGCAATGAAATTACTTTATGTGTGGATCAGTGGGGGTAGGGTGCAACAGTCGCAGAGGTTTGGAGGTGGATGAGTGAAATGGCTCGAAAGATGCTGGGTAAAAGGGAAAACAGCTGGATCTTTATAAATTGCTGATGAGTATCAAAAACGGGTAAATTGTCCAGTCACTGTCGAAACATTCAAGCATAGTCTAGTGATGGGAAAATAATGCTTTAAATTTTGCTTCATGAACCATTTGTATGTCTGACTCCTCTTGATGGTACTTGTTAAACGTTGGACTAAAGGTACACCTACCAGTGCCATCTAGTCAAAAATTACAACTGGTTCATGAAGCAAATTTGAAGCATCATTTTCCTATCACTATGTCATAGCCTTCATCAGGAAACTTTAATGGACAATTTCCCACCCCATTACCAAGCTGATAGTATCCAACCATTCATTTTCTATACAAACACACTGGCCGCCAGTCAATTCCAGAGCACATGTAAACTTCACACAGCAAATCAATAATAATGAGAATAGTGCATGTGATTTTAAGGAGATATAAAAATTCTGAAGTGAGTCAGCGAGAAACTGATCAAACTTCTCTTTCACTTACTTCCCATCTATTTCACTCAACAGCAGAGCTCCTTCTCATGCACGTCTACACACATTGGGGTACGAGCCAGTGAGTTTTCTCAGATATTAGCTCATTGAAAACATTATTAAACCTATTAATATAGTTGACTATACGTAATCAGCTCAATGCATTCCTCTGCTGGCATTCTATTTAAGTTAAACTACTAAATCAGTTTTACATTGTTTTTACATCCTTCTAGAAGTCACAATAGAGATTCCAAAAGTCCAGAATATACGGTGTCATACTCACTCATCATTTCCTAGAAAAGATGTTTCTCTCCATTCATTGGCTCTGGTTTGCTGTTCACCGGGCACCTTGATGGAAGACCTTTGAAACTCAAAAGATTTCAAGAAAGCGGAATTCTTTACAGGGGCGAGGTTTGAGACCACTGATGTCAATTCAGTACTGAAGCCGGAAGACGCCCAAGAAGAATCAGAGGAGGCCGAAGGGCTAGTACGTGCTCTCTCCTCTTCCAATGCATTTTCTAATTCCACAGTATAAAACTTGATGTAGGAAGAAATGGATGAAGGTAGGAACCAGCATGGATACATCTGGAAAGGTAGCGTGACAAAGTGGACGGTCCAAAGTGAATGACGTGGAGCAACACTAAAGAGCAGCTGCTGTTTTTTTTGTCAAGATCTACCTTGAACAAGAACTGGCGAGGCAATGAAGAACCAGACAAAGAGAGGGAGGGCTGTGGGTACCACAAACAAAATGGGAACAGTTAGGCGGGAGGTGAAGGCATCAGCACTTAGTCTTAGAGGGTGATACCTCTAATCTCATAAAAGCCTGTACGAATGAATCATGTGGTAAATGACAGAGAGGGTCTGTGGTGAGAAATCGATTAGCGATGCATCAAGAAGCTTTGGCTGCTGGCTTCCGTAGCTACATGATAGCAGCAGGCAAGAGAGTGCGGTCTTGGGTTGCAGTGATAAGCTGTTCATTACAGGTATCAAATCCACCACAAATGAAATTGGGGCTTACTGCGATAGCCCATTAGGACTCAGAAAAGAGTATGGAAGAGTAGATACGGGCAGCTATGACCCAAAGCAATACTGTTTTTTGGGGGGGTTTGTTACAGGAGTAAAGATGCAGTGACATACGCAACATAAAGGGCTGTGAAAATGTATTTGCCCCAGTCCTATTATTTACACACATTTTAATGCCTCAGAAGACAATCCTTATTCAACAATAAAATTGTGATTTTTAAAAGGGAAAAGTTAACAGATCAATGGGGGGAAAACGTAAGTGGACTCTTGCATCGAGTAACTGTTTTGGCAGCAATAACCAAATGCACCATTGTGCTTTACAAAATTATTGTAGATCAGGAAAACCCCAGTGATGTAAATAGTTCTCCTGAAATCATGTAACTGCAATTTGCTGGCAAGCAGTTTAGGGTGTACCCTGCCTCTAACCCAAAGACAGCTGGGATAGGTTCCATGCATGGATCAATAAGGTCATGCCACAGCATCTGAATTGGGTTGAGGTCAAGACTTATAATTTGAACTGTATTAAACTGTAAATGGTTACAAAAAATAAGTTTTGAATTTCATCTGTGCACGGTTAGGGAAAATGGAAAAGGTTCAGCACTGTTGCTTCCCATCATTGATTGATACACACATTCTGATATCTCAATGTACCGAATGTAAAATATTCTGTTGACAGATGAAACAAAAAATTAATTGTTTGGAAGAAACAACCATCATAGCACAACATCAAAACTTTATCCCAACTGTGAAGCATGTTGGAAGAAGCATCATGGTATGCAGGTGCTTTGTGCCATCAGGGCCTGGACAGCTTGCGATCATCAATGGGAAAAAGAATTCTAAAATAGAAGAACTCGAGGCCATCTGTCCAACAACTGAAGCTCAAAAGAGGATGCAAGTTGCAGCAACTGGACACTGATCCAAAACAATGTCAATAACCTGAATTCCACCGGACTGAGATGTATGTGACCTTGATTCACACCAAATATCCCAGGAATCTTGCTGAATAGTCCAAAATTTACTCTGAACATTGTGCGTGTGTGATCAGCAACTAAAAAAAAATGTTGGTTGGTTAGCATCGCTGCCTATGAGGCAAGAGCACTTATCAAACTCAAGGATTCAGTTAGTATGTTTTCCTTGCTATTTTGTGAATGTTTCAAATGTTATTTTCAAATACATTAATTGTATGAATGATTAGTTTATAAAGCCTATCTTCATTCTTGTGATTAAATATCAGACCTATCTATGAAGAAATTGAAGAAACTCCACAGGGTTCACATACTTCCTCCTCCCACTATTTACCTGTGACTCAAAAACAATGTGCAAAGTCTCTGCATATATGCATAGGTGCAGTAAGTGAATAAGCAGAGTGATCACTGGCAACAGCCTCCCAAAAGAAAATCCACTCTCCACTCCTGTCTGTGGCAATCAGCTTCTTACTTGACACCATATTCATGGTTGAAAAAACAAACAGTTATGAGAAGTTAATGTTATGGAAGGATTAATTGGGGGCTTGGGGTTCTTTTTTACCCTCCACTGAATTAATAATGAAAATTGGCCCACTAATTAGATCACCATTGAGGGTCGGCAGAAACTTGCATTAACAACAGATACGCATCTTACATAAACTAAGCGATCAAACCACAGCAATCGCTTTTTAGCACCTTTGTGGTTGCAACATTATTTGTAACAACATTGTGCAAGCAACCATTCTCTCGCTTGGAACTGGGAAATTATGTACTCCTAACCTCATGGTAGCATTTTGGTGAAATCCTGTTACAGTAAGATTGGGACCCCAATGCCGATAGTGTATTTTGAGATGACTTGACAGGCAAGGAAATTGAGAACACGGGAGTTCTATTGAAGCAGCTACCTCCATACTTTTTATTTCTCAAAGATATACTGAGAAGGTGTGAAGACAAGAAAAAGAAGGGCAAAAGCATCTGGGGTTTTCAGTAAAGAGGCCTCGGTTGCTTCATGTTATTGTGAGCCTCGGACGCTGACACATAAGAAGACTCGGGAAAGAAATCCTCATGGAACTCAGCCAGAAACCTATATAAAAAAAGAAAAGACGATATTCAACATGTGCTCTTGTCAGCTGACATACAGCAAATGCATGCATTGCCCAACTGGATTTTGATTTCCTATATGTGTTCACATTCAACCAATGCCTTAGCAGATACAAATCCTCCTCTATGGCCATACAGACAGAACATGGACCCACCCTTTCCCGCCCCCTCTGCCTCCCATCTAATCAGTTGCAGGAAAAAACTAATCCGGAATCTTCTTAGTATCCGCTACTCGGCCAAATCCTCTAAATCTTGCCATCTCATCTTAGCTCCACCGGTCCTCCTAATCTCGATGCAAACAAATTATACAGAAGAACCACAGATCGTTTTGATGGCAACTGACGAACAAGGCAACCAAATGGCAAGGATGGCAATGTGAGAAAGACCCCACTTTTGTTTAAATATGGGGACCCACAAAAAAAATCTATGATCTCCTTTTCCCATGAGCGACCACGGCCATTATCAGCCTCAAAAACATAAACAAATAAAAATCAATTTAATTTTAGTTATTTTTTTGGATTAGGTAGATTTCTACGAACTTCTGTTATTTTAGTTTATATTTAGTGGAAATTTAGAAAGACTACATTGTTTGTTTTCAAATTCCCTGCAGAAAATTAAACTATGCAGACTCCGCAGCTAAACAAGAGGACGCATTTCTCTTAAAACCATTATGGAATCTCGTAGTGAGACTGCGACATTTAAGTCCTCTATCCCGAAAAAAAGAGAAGCGTGCTTGAGGTGAGCTCCTTTTATGTACATCATTACCACCATCTACTGTTTTTAGCTCTGGTTTGTTCAAAGATGTCTTTTATTGGTGCGTTGGGGACCAGAGGTAGTTTGGACTTTTTCGGCCAGACAGAAATCTTATGCTGAATATGTGATTTGCATTGAATTCTGCTCCACAGCACAACACGGTGGCAGAAGGCAGTAATGTGTGTGTTTGATTAGAGACAGAGAAGCAAATCCCTTAGGTTTGGGAGCGGCTCAACTGAAGATCGCTCGGGAGGATTTAAAGATTAGACTCCCTACGCTTGTGTAACACCCACTCATCTCCCTCCTGCTAACACATGCTCTGTCCTTTCCTAGGATCCACTCATGCTCTCATTTTCTTACACTTACCCATGATTTTTTGTACTTGTCTCCCTGACAAAACACTGTACAATAATATATTGCATGTGCCCTCCCGAGGTCTAATCCAGGGTTAGTTTTGAAAATTTGATCACACTTATTTTCCAATTTAGAAAATTTCAATTTTTTTTCTGAGCGAGTTAGTTTTCATCCATCCATCCATCCATCCATCCATCCATTTTCTGTACCGCTTTGTCCCCACGGGGGTCGCGGGTGTGCTGGAGCCTATCCCAGCTGTCATCGGGCAGTAGGCGGGGGACACCCTGAACCAGTTGCCAGCCAATCGCAGGGCACACAGAGACGAACAACCATCCGCACTCAAACCTAAGGGCAATTTGGAGTGCTCAATCGGCCTACCAAGCATGTTTTTGGTTATTTTTTTCCTAAATGCTTCATTTGTTTTTATTTGTTTGAATAACTAATTTTTCATGTCTTTTCTCTGACTGAAAAATTGTTTTTTCCAGATTTTCATTTTCCAGACTTTCAGGGACACGTAGGAAGATGGATTTGTTACCTGAGAAAGAGCTCAAGATGTTTGACCAAGGCTCTTAGATTCCTTTCAGGGATCTGCATCTTTCCAAGGATCTCAGGAAGCTTCACTGGATGAATAAGGCAAACAGGATGCAGGGTTCCGATAACACAGACAAAAATATATTTTTCAAGCGGCTGCAATAAATTGCATCAAGTGAATGGAAAAACAGGGAAGCAATAACCAACCAAAAAGTCGCAGAAGGTGCTGTACTCCGTACAGGTAGGACGGTGGTGGAGGCTGGTCACTTAAGGGATAGTTATCAGGCGTCAGCCTCCAACTCAACACCTGACAGATAGGATAATGGGAGAGTCTTATATGACCTGACATCAAATAGCTGCTGTGTGCAAGAGTGAAATCATGGCTTTAATAAATAATAAAAATACAATGGAAAAAATTGTAGCTTGCATTTCTAAGCACCTTAATAAGACTGATCTGTAGACATTCATATTTGTTTTGTTTTAGAAAATTCAGCTGTTTAGACTCCTTTGGAAACGTGAATATTTCACCAGACAAGTTTCTATTATCAATCCTTTTCAACACCCGGAATTAAAAATTCCATAATTTTCTATACTTGTGAAGGAATCCTGTAATGTTTACTGTTTTTTCATGAAAATCGCAAGGAGGCGTGAAATTTGAGAATTCAGTTGAAAAATCTGCAAAGAGGGTAAATTTGTCTTTGCAAAACCGTGAATGTCCAAGAATTGACAACATACTGCTCCCTATCTTACTCAATTACAGGATCACACAATGATTTGTCACCTCATTAAGCTCATTATTTCGCCTGCTCTCAAGGCCGTGAAAAGGTCCACTTCGTTCTTTGCTTGGAGTCAAAGGCAAAGGGGAGGATGAACCACTGTGTACGGGAGTTTCTGCATAAAGAAGATAACATTTCGTAGAAATCACCTAAAATGAAGTGATGTGACCAAAACTGAACTCAAGTGACATTCCGCACATCCCTAATAGCATCTACTTGGCAACTACAAGTGGTCTTGCACCACCTACTGGGTGAAACATGTTAGTACAAAACCAAAATCAAATATACATTTTTATAATACACTAATGCAATCTGCATTCCGAAACGTTTACGAACCCGTGCCGTACTACTTTTCTTGATGGATACTTTGAAAGGCTGTCCACTTACTTCTGTCAAGGTTGAGGATGAATTTTGACTGCAATGAGCTGTCGATCAAGCGGCGTTTGAGTTGAGGTGACGCTGCGGAACTGCCTCCGCCTGTGTCATTCATAACCAAAAGCGATCATTTGAGAGAAACAGTTCAGGAATAGATGCTACCTCGGACCACTGGACATCCACTGAAATGTTTTTACCGCCACTGCTCCCTTCAGCTGGGCGTTCTCCCCCAGGTGTGTTCCGTGTAGAACGCCTGAGCGACTGGGACTGGTAGGAGATACAGTCCATGTCAGGGTGGCGGCGACGCTTTGGGGTGGGCGCAGTTGGTGTGGTCGTAGAAACGTCACTCAGGGCTGGCTGACTGTCTGTTGATTGAGGTGTGAGAGGGTTGTGACCTGCTGGGCTGGGACTGCGTTCTCGCTGGGTGCTTGTAGGACAGACAAATGACGTGTCAGCCACCCCATATCTCCTCAATTCGATTTTGAGATTTCACTTACATGCTGGGGCAGGGAGATCCTTCATTGACTGCCAGGAAAAAGCGTGAAGAGCTAACTTTTTTGAACTGAGCTTGCTCACATGGATAGAGGAGGATCATGGGTAGAGTGAAGTCAAACGTGATCCTCAGGCCATCAACCATTTCCTTACACAGCTCCTCACTTGGTAAAACCAAAATAAAATGTTATGACTCATCGTTGCATTTATAGGTCAGCCAAGTCAAAAAGTCCACAAAATATTTTGTAATACTTCTTCTCTGGAGGGATTGGCTGTGGGCTGCTACTCTGTGTCGTATTTTGCTGTTGCTGCCTTCTGTACCGCTCATTAGCCATGAAAGCCTTGTTGATTGCAAAGTGCTTCACATAAGACTCCAAGATTTGCACAACATTCGTTTGACAAGGAACCATCACCAACTACAAAGGAAAAAAGTGTTTTGAATGGAGTTAACATTGTGAACTCAAACTCTTCTGCAAGACTAACAATTTTTAATGGAGTCATTGAGACCCAAAATAAATGTATAATAGTCCCCATAATATTAAACACACTGAAAACATGCCAGAAAATTCTTCATAATAAATAAATAACAGTTGGGTTTTCCATGTACATAAGCATGATCTGAGGTGACCATATAAAATCAATTTAAATTGTCATTTTAGTATAACAAAGTCAGACCCATCAATTTTACAGTTTATCTTGAAATACCTTTTTCCGCTTATTGATGTAAAAGCAGTCATCCTCCAATTTTTTCTTGAGTATATCTGGAATATTGATGTCAACATGTACAATCCTCTCCTCGCTTTCCTTCTTGAGATTGATATCAGGTTCAACTTTCTGCAACGACAACAACAAAGATAGTATTTTTTTTCTCTCAAATGACTAAAAGAATGTTCTCTGGGCAACAATCATATACGAATCAGTGCAGCCTAAAACAGTAAAGATGTGGTATGGGTCCAACAATATTTAATCTTTAAGCTCTCTCAGTCTGCGATTGTCATTCACCATTTTGTTGATGTCCTCAGAGAAGGTAGTGTCTCCACTATTCGAAGACTCGGCTTCAGAACCGTCGCCCTCACTGCTGCCAGATGATGAAATCAAGCCTTGGGACAAATATACAAATGGCATTCATTTGATTACAGCGAGAGACTGAGTGCAATCAAATGGGAGCAGAGTGAGACTTCTCACATGTGTCATCACTGTCATCCTCCTTAGGAAGTGTCTTGAGCGAGGGTTTAGTACCAGAAGGATGTCGCCTCTTTGCCCATCCCTTTTTCTTCCTACCACCCACAAAGAACCAAGATTGTTTTTTCCCAAACATATTTTAGTCACATTTTTATCAAAATATAAAGACACATAAAAAAACCCACAAAGAAACAAGACATGTGCATGCAGTCAAACAGAACAACTCTGACATGAAAAAATGGAAGTGTCCATACTTACATGCGACCAAGTGCTTCACGTGCCAGTTTACGTTGCAATTTGCGGCTTTCCTTAGTGTCCCTTAGGACATGATCCTCAGCAGCCCAACGATCCCAGCTAAAGAAAAACACACATTTTCACAGATACTATAGTCGTGTTACAGCTAAGGGTACAATGTTGCACAATCTGGTTGATTACCTTCTGCTCCAACCGTTAAAGTGAATCAAGTACTTTGGGATTCGCCTTCCATGTTCATCCTTGCCTATTACTATATCAAGGACCTGTAAAGATGAAATGAATTTGATAATATTGTTTGAGGAAACCTTGATCGCAACTCCACAATGAGGGAGGATGAATATTTTTGCTGGCCACATCTGCCATATTTATTCATATAATAGCATGGAAAAACCTCTGACTTTCCACTTCACAATAAAATATATGTACGTTTGTGGTTGTAACGTGACAAAGTGCACATCTTTTGAAGGTCTTTGTATATTTACATCAATTTACAACGTTAGGGTCTGCAGCTGTTACGTCGTGATCACAGAAAAAGCAAGGTTTTCTCAAAGAATTAGTGAAAGTTAAGAAGCTCTTAAGGTATTGGCAACTTATCACTCCTGTTTATGAGAGTAAAATAACATCTCGATTGGTGCAGGCTAAATGAAAGGCGTTAGCTGGGTTTAGCTGAGACATATTGTCGCGATCTATGCAAATTAAACTAATTCATGTTGCCAGGAATATACTCGCTGTCATGTAAACTGCAGCACTTCAAAAAAAACGGAGAAAAAACATTCGTGTTGTTTGGGATGAAATGGCGCAAACATATTTGGTCCTGGATACATATTAGCCAGTAGATCGGCTAAGAGCATCGTGACATAAGCGGTCATTGATTCTTGAGCTTTCAAAACATTGTGGAATTAACTACATTGAGAATAATAATTTAAATCGATGCATACGGTGACTGTTACCTTTGCGTCATACAAGACTTTAGCCTTGGTTGGATCGGGTTCGAAGCACAGCACTCGTTCTCCTTTTAGGAATCTAAATTTCATACCCCGCGAATTCATTTGTTCATGGCTCCGTGTGAGAGAAGACGTATCAATTCAAAATCCAACATAATTATCAAGAGAATCTTTCTCAAACACACTCCTGTGAGGGGGAGATGGGACTCTCCCTCTGTTTTTCATTACAAAAAACAAACAAATAATGCGTGGAGGGATGGCGCTGTTGCGAAACTTCTTCGTGTTTATGTCGTTGACTTCAAAGCGTGTCGTAACTTCCGCATCACACCCGGAAATGTAGGATGCGTTCAAAAATATCCGCGAAGAGCGCACTAACTTTCCGTCCTGAAATTCTGAGCGCACCAAAAACGGATTGGCGGTTGCGCGCACTTGACATTCCGACTAAAGATACGGTGCGCCAGTGCTGGCTGCATTCGGGGGAAAAAACTATGGGAGAGGAGCACACTCTTTTTCCTGTTTTTCCAGCTTTCTTATTTTTAAAATCAGGTATAGAACGTAAATCTGCACTTACCGTATTGGCCCGAATATAAGACGACCCTGATTATAAGACGACCCCCTCTTTTTCAAGACTCAAGTTTGAAGAAAGTTTTTTTGAACACCAAATTTAATTTTGATACAGAAAATGATTACATCTGAAACAAATGATTGTAACAATATACTCGAGAGAAAAAGCATGTTATTTTGCCTCATTCAAATCATGCAAAAACTGTCCATCACATCTTAATATCTGAACATTTAAATATGTGAACTAAAGTGCAATCACATTTGTATATGAATGGCTTCTAGCTTTTGAAATGTAAATAAACCAATCTACAGAAACTGACTTATTGTTGAAAATTTACATTTGTGAATACATGAAACTGTTTTACCTAATGATTGGCAAATGAAGCTTCAACATGATTCATGAACCCATTGTTGTGTTTACTTAGACCTCTAGATGGCATTTTCTGTTCACCGAAGAGCTGGAATACAATACTTTAAACACCACAATAGTATAACAATTTGAACAATATTATAGCCAATCTGGGTCTAATAATCTTTGTAGTCTAGATTTACCATCACCACCTTTTGTATGCAATATTTGTTATGGCTATTATCTAATTGTGCAGGTGTACCATATATTTTGACTTTTGAGTGTACTCAATTTTAAATGTTTGCTTTAACAAATGAAACTATGCAGCAGACGCTAAGTATACTGTTTCATGTTCCAAAAGTAGGCCAATCAGTAATTAGATTTCATTTGTTTCTAAACTGGAGACCCTTACACATTCGAATCTGCCAGACGTTCTCGGACATTGCAAAGTAACACTGACCCCAGGGCATAAAAGCATGTGCAGCTGTAGCGAATCACTCATTCAGCTTTCAATGGTTTCAGGCTGTTCTGTCTGCTCTGCTATTGTTTACCAAATATGGTGTGTGTATATAGCACTCAACAGAACGGGCGCGAGAACTTGAGGTGAAGTCCAAGCTATTTGTTTTCCAGAAACTGGCTGTGCTTATTCGACACTCGTATTACTATTTTGCATTCATTGTTTTCCATGCAAGGTCCACAAACTGGTAAATTGAGAAGGACGCCAATATCCTGACTCGCAGGGTAGACAAACTGGACTCTTAAGTATTGTGGTTGTTAAACTGCAATATTGGAACAGTAGATTCTTTATATTAATAAGATTCTAAATTTCATAACAAAAGGGATCTGTTGGTATTTCCATGTACTTTGCTTTTATTTTGTGGCTTTGGCTGTTTTCACAGTATTTCAAACTGATTTTAGACGGGCCAATTCTATCTCAGCTGTCATCATCAGCGGGCCTTATCTGGGCCCCCGCGCCTTGAGTTAGACACCTATGCCCTACAGTATTTATTTATTTTGTGAGTGTGGAATTGATAGAATGGAGGGAGGGAGGAGACACACAATGCGATTCTACAAGGTTGCCTCCCTCCCGACTTAACGTTCTCAAACTGTTTGCTTCAATTTTCACTTCAACTTGAGTATGACCGCCGCCCGGATGAACTCCCGCAACTTTTCTTTGCAACCAAATGTGGCTCCATCCGACTTCTCTTCGGTTTACCAACTGAGATTTTCTGTACAAGCCTCACTGTTGTGGAGCCTGAGGAAAGCGTATTGAACAGGTCCCTCCAAAAAAATAAAAATAATAATAAGGAGCCATGTCTGCGGCACAGGGACTTTTGAACAGCGTCTTTTCCTGCTCCTCTCCATCATCGAAGGCTATAACCAAACAGAGGCTGCGGCAAACCAGGAGTCTGGACCCTGCCATCATCAGACAGTACGGCACCGGGACCGACAGTGCAAATGTCGCGCAGTTGTCCGGATTTACTGTCCAGGACGCAAGTGCGTCCTCAAAACCGTTTACGCGCACCAAAACTTTAACGCTCAAAGGACCCATCGCGCCATCTATCTCTTCTCCCTCTATACCTTTAGACGTGTTCCCATCGTCCAACTTTGACTTTGACTACGAGGTTGCGAAGGGTTCCAAACGGAGCACGACCGGAGATTTACCAGTCAATGTGCGAGGCTCCGGGTTCACCCCGCCCGGCAATACCGGTGCGCTCTTCTCGCCTCGGAGGTGGCTCCAGAGGAGGACCCAGCCACCGAGCTCGCATGCTGGCGTCGCGTGGAAACCAGAGGTAACGATCTCCACACGCAATAGACTATTGACCACATTTAATTCCAATTTTAAAACTAAGATTTTTTATTTTTTTAGATTACCATGCCGGTTGCACACACATAACACGCACGTACACGTCTACACTTTTCTCTGGAATCTGCACATGGAAGTTGCATCACAGCAGTTGTCTTGAGCAATACTACCACAATGTGTGAGAGGACGAGGAGGGCTGTTCATACAATGTCATAAAAGTCATTCTCTGGGGTGAGCCAAATAATCTCTTACGATGCTTTAAAGGTTTAATTATTTTCTACTAAAGGTGCATTGAAGCATACAAATGACCTTTTCACCCAGTCCTGCACTCATAGAGGGGATGGGGCACCAAGCAGACTGAAATCGAGGCTTAGAATGAAATCTTTCCCAAAACATACTTTGGATGCTTATTTTTAGCAGGGGGGCTTTATCAGTTGCATAGTTGGCACAAGTCCACACGCACTAGTTGAAAGGTATGATTGGTTTCCCACTTGTTTTGCAGACCCTTGTTGGTTTGGTGCTTTTTCCCTCTTTGTTTACGGCTTTACAGTGTGTGTGTGAGAGTGTGCACGTGTGCGGGTGCTTGTGTTGGGAAGGTCTTAAAGGACTTGGTTCTCACGCTTGGGAGGGGGCGTCGGGTCAAAAACCATGCAGCCCTTGACATTTTTTTATACCGCTTCCTGTTCCAGAGAGGTTCTCAACAGCTTTGCTATGGCCATTTTCCCTCTCCTTCTCTTGGTGCAGTTGAGATGGTCTCATTTTTTTTGTTACCCTCTGCTAAATCTCAGTTTTCCTTGCTGCTGTCACCCCTCCTCTTTTCACTCTGCAATGGGTCCATTGAGGATAACAAGGCTATCACTTTGGCATGATTGGCCGAGTCTGAACTAAAAAAAACAAATGCCCTGCAGACTGTACAGTACCATGTTATAGTAGAATTGTTTGAGTTTCACGGTGTGCAATGGTTTTGTGATATCGCATAACTGTTTTATTTATTAAATATTAAACCAATCATTCATGAAATTGTCCTCAGAAGTGAACATGAGTTCATATGAATATGAAAGTTGAACATTTGCTTTAAAATGAAATACATCACGCTGTGTCTTTTCGAAGTTTGACATTTAAATTGCTAACACTTCATGTAATTGCTGGAAAATTATAATAAATTGATAAAATGATGTAGTAAGATAATGCAGTGACACAAGAAGACCACTAGATGACAATGTATTACAAACTTTGGTTGACTGTAACAAGAGTCAATTGTATTCCTGGCAATGTTGTCTCATAAATAAGATTTTAGAAAAATCACTTTACTTCACCTGAGTCTCCTTTTGCCTCCTCCTGCATTCAGAAACAAACCTCTTTTCACTTTTTAACACTCACATTCGGTCTGAACGTACAGATTACACGCGCAAGACAAAATGAAAACAGAAAAGTTTAACTGACCTCTGGTAACTGGCATGTTCATTTTTATTACAGACCAGAAAGTTGGTTGACTATGAGAAGACAGTAAAAAATATACCTCTGTGGTTGATGTTGCATTTACCATTTATTTTCATTTTTTCATTGTTTGGGGTGAAAGATATTATTATTATTATTATTATTATTATTATTATTATTATTATTATTATTATTATTATTATTATTATTATTATTATTATTATTATTATTATTATATTACTTTATTTTTTAACTACCTTAAGTTACATATATTTTCCGCCTGTGACAATAATAAATGTATGCAGCAATAGAGATTTATATAATAAAACTACCAGTTTGGGAAACCTGACAGCTGGTTTTGGAAAAACTAATACGTCGCAGCAGTGTAGGGGATGCCATCAGAAAAAGTAGTTGGATGCTATAATTGATGATACCAGGAAAGCAACAACACTCAGCCCATTTTGCCCTTAATGTTCTTGTGCAAAAATGTATTTTTCAAAAAACTATATACTTGGCTTCAGGGTTCATTGTAGTGTAATTTACTCTTAAGACATGAAAAATATACATTGTGAAAAGGAAAGGTGTTGTAGACAGAGTGCATTCCACCACTGTCTAAAGTCGACATTCTATAAGTAGACTTGTGTTGACGAGGGTCGATGAGCTGTTGGAAATTTGTCTGGCAGCATCCCAGCGTGGGTGATCTCACGTCTCCTTTGGGATATTTTCTAAACAACGAAGGGGAAAAAGCACTGCTTGGAATAGAAGACATGCGCAAAGTAAACATTAATATCCGCTCAGAGACCCTTTCTGTTGTCCATTAAAGCTCCCCTCCAGCAAGTGGGCAGACGTGCGGGATTTCATCATCAATACACAAAGCAGTGATCTTATAGTTTGCTTTTTTACGGCCTTGAAGGCCAAAAGTGTACATCCCTGTTTGTTTTAAGTATGCATGTCCAAAGTAAAGTGACCCTGTTCTTATAAATGTGGTTAGTTAAGGGTCAGAGGAGAGGCATTGCTTACACACACAGACGCACGCACGTACACACACACACACACACACACACACTAAATTTGATCTGCGTCAACTAGCAAACCCAATTAGTGAAATCCAAGTTAGAGTGATATTACACTCCAAACACAACACAGTCTGCAAAGTTCTCAGGAACACAAAAGAAAATTCACAGATGGGCAATGTATAGCAAATGTTATCTGAGGATAAAGTCAGTGTAAGCTCAGACATGCAGTATTAAGTCTTTGCGAGATCATTACTGAGCACTAGGAACTTCTTCTTGTACTCCAATCACTTTCAGTGTGGCGGCTTGTATATCTATCTGTAAGGAATTCTAGGTCAAAGTGTCAAGCAGAGGTGCTTTAAGATGAGACACTGGAAGCTCTCCAGCTTTGTGTCACCAGTGCATTCTACCTGTATTTGTTTGTTTTACTATTTACTGTCCGTTGACCCATAAAGTTGTACATTATTGTGCACACACCCTTAAAAATGCTGAGTTAAAAACAACCCAATTTGGGTTAAAAAATGGGCCGAAAGGTTGTTTTGCACCAAACAACCTATTTATTGTACAAAGCAAACCATCCATCCATCCGCCCGTCTTACGTCTATCCATCCATCATGTTGATGTATTTGTATGTTAAGATGATCTTAGTCTTTTCAAGAAAATAAGATAGATTTCTTTTTCAAGAAAAGACTGGCTCATCATATTATTTCAAATCAGTTTTTCTTGCTGCTGAATATGGAAATACAGAAAACATGACCACTAAACATCAAGAATATAGTAATGGCTCCAGGCACAAAGTAAGGCAAAGTGATGGACCTTTCCTCCCTCCTAATGAAACTGCCAGGCAGCGAGAAAGCAAAACAAAGTGAGCCAAATCGCAGCTAAAAATAGAAAAGTAGTTCTCCAGAGGAAGACTTTGAGCCAAGTTCAAGAAGCCAGTTTTGTTTGAATTGTATGGGAGGCACGTGCGTTTGTTCAATTCAGCACATGCTTTGCTATCATAGTTCATTAGTGGTTGAATTTTTAAATAATCTCAATCAGTTTATCTAAAAGACTGCTTCAATTTAGGTTTTTTTTTCCACGTTAGCACCTTATTAATACTTCATTGCCATCAAATGGATCCTTTTTTGCCACAATGCTCGGCAAAAATGAGGGCACCCAAAATATTTGATAAATATGTTGTTTACTTTTCTGTGGCGTACTCTATGCCACGCCCCGGTGTGCTCAGTCACAAGTACCAATGTGTCTTTCCTAATGCATTTAGTGAACTCTGACCAATAGAGGGCGCCAATTAGCTTCACTCAATCTTGCATGAGCCGCGCAAACCCGAGGTGCCGAACACACTTCTGCATCTGGACACAAGTTCATGCACACGCTTTGCAAATGATGAATCACGTTACAAATATGGATAGGCTGCAGCTGTGCACTTCTTTGAGCATGTGCAAGGCCCTCTTTGTCCTGACTCCCAAGTATATGATACAAAAACAGCTGGACATAATATGTTTTATGACCAAATACATGTGATGAACAGCAGATTGGAATTTAAGAAAAAAATAGATTTTAGTTGTTGGATTGATTTAACTCAATTTGGAGATTTGCTAAAACAGGAAATGAACATTTACGTAGACGCAAGCCTTTCTCTTTTTCTCTCTCTTTCTCTCTTTCTTATAACAAGCTTGCGTCACTTCCAAGTTGAACTCCCATTTTCCCTGCTGGGAGGGTACCCATAAATATTCCTATGTGCCTAAATGACTGTTTGGAGAATAGGAGCTCCCTAAAATTTAGAAAGAAAAAAGGAGGAAAAATAGATCATATGTTTCATCACCCTAGGGTTATTATTTAGCTTCGTACTGCGGTAGGAATTGTCAATATTTGTAACAAGCAAACAAGGAGCTGCATATGATACCCTTTCTGATGAAATCATCGGAATTGGCAACACTACAAGTCTGACACCGATATGCCCCGCCCACGGACAGAGGTTGTCGGCAGAGGTGAAACAAAAAGAAAGGAGGCAGTTTTGTGAGAATGCAGTACACAAGTGCGAGCTTGGCACTCTATAGATCAGGGGTCTCCAAAGTGGTGGGCCTGGTCTAAAAATAGCTCACCAGTGATGGGACATTGTGATGTTGTAGACGCAATCATCTGAAAATATAAACACTAGTAGAAATCCAAAGAAACACTGTGCACATTGACATTTGTCTGTTTCCTAATTATAGTGAGAAATCACTAGAATGAGTGTCTTCAGATAAATGAGTATCATTAATTATTAACATGCATGGCTGCAATCAGAAATAACAGGAGGAGAGCGTGCTCCGACCCTCCGAACATAAACATTCTCACAGTAGCCGGTAGAACTATAACACCAACGTGGACCCTCACATGTTGTTTGCATGATATCAGGCAGTGGGAGCTTGTTTACCTGCCGGTTGAGTTTCAGAAGCACCTGTGGATAAAACCAAATTGTTTCAGGGCTTTTTTCTTTCTGGACCTGGATTTGACGCCTCTGTCTCCAAGTATGTTCTCCACACTTAACAGTTGTCAGCTTGGTACCATTAGTATTTGCTTTGATACTGCACGTGGGGGATTTGTTTGTATTGTTGGCACAGTAATGCATCAAACCAAAAGGTGAGCGTCCTGTTGAGATGTGCATTGGACCTCAAATGTGCCTAATTGAAGTATCTTGAGACCACACCTGGGTCACATTTGCTTAGACTTGCAGGGAGTGTGTGTTAATGGACATTTAATAGGCTCTGAAACTATTTACACGCCTGCCCGCATGTGTTTATGTGAGTGTGCATGACTTATGGCTTTATAGCTCTTGTCTATCCCTGTGCAACTGTGAATGTGCATGCAAATGGTTGCTTGCTGTTGTTTGTATCCTGCAAATGGCCCAAAGTCATCTTAGATAGTCTCCAGCTCACTGAATGTGACCCGAATGACAACAAGTAATATAGAAAGAGGATGGATCGTTGCACCAATTCCTCCCTCCCCTCCAAAAATATCCTTACCTTTTATGACGTGAGCAATAGGAAAAAAAAAGATCTCTGCACTTTGTAGCCACCGCTGATTGTGAGGTTTGGCCTGTTACCACAGCAACGACTCAGTGATGTAAACACAGGCTGTAGGAGGAACAAGTACATAATGTGTCCCTCTCCAAAGAGCAGTTTACATGATGAAAAGACTCTGACGCACTTTTTGCAAATTGTCAGCAATGGAAAAAAATCTGACACCAATAGGTGAATGTGGCTGATCTGCAAATAGCGTCAAAAATATCTCAAGGCACAAAACATTCTCTACTGTAAGCATCTGTCATCCATGACTTGATGTTTAAACAGAGAACACGTTTACATTTCATTTCCCAGTAACAGGCACCAATTTAGGTTTGAGACTGTATCCGTAGCCCTTGTGATAAAGTCTCTCCATAAGCCACTTAGCACAGCAGTATTGATGGGAAAATGAAGCTTCAAATTTGCTTCATGAACCACTTGCATTTGTTGCGATTCATCGCAGCAGATATACGTAACTACCACGACGCTGAGACCAGACATTGTCCTGTGGTCAGCGACTAAGAGAAAGGTCCTAATCATCAAGTTGACAGTCCTGTGGAAAGGAGCAATTGAGGAAGCCTATGAAAGGAAAAAGCTAGGATACGCAGAGCTTGTGATGGAGTGTCAGCAGAGGGGCTGGAGAGCAACAACTTACCCAGTGGAGGTTGGCTGCCGTGGATTTGTGGGGCTTTCAACCAAGCGCTTCCTAAAATACATCATCGGCTTCTCGGAATCAGAAAAGCCCAGAAAGACCTCTCCAAAGAAGCAGAGAGAGGGAGCTTCTGGCTCTGGCTACGAAGAAGAGACAAAAGCTGGGAGGGCTAAGTCAGTCACATAGCAGAACCCGAGCATCCAAATCCACTTGCAGGGAGTGGCGGGGAGATGCCCCTGACCGCTGCCCCACCATCCTGTCAGTGTACTTTCAGCCCAATGTTGAATTGAGAGTACCATCTACAGGTGTTAAAACGTACAACAACTGGTTCATGAAGCAAATTTGAAGCTTCATTTTCCCATCACTATGCAGCACAGTGCTCGGTCGAACAAGTCATTTATTGACTTGGGTGACAAGATTTGGGAGAAATCAAAATTCAAGATTTACTGGATACAACGTGACCAATGAAAACTAGTTTAATTTTGCTTGTCGCTCACTCACATTATCTGCTGTGAGCATGAGCAGCATTCCTCTAAGGTCGCTTTGTTTATAATGCCAAATAAATATTTGAAACAACAAAAATTCAGGTTGGATATGCGTGAGACAGGCATGGCCCTTTGCAGACGTAAATATACGAAAACACACTTTGCTCCGCTGCAGATGTTCATCAGACTATACACAACACACTCCCGTTACGTCACTCAATGGGCATCTTATGTGGTTGTTGCCTCTATTGCTGCCTCCCTCCCCTGGGAGCCTGCACCGGCTGTTACTGCAGCTCACTCAAGTAGCATCAAACCCGTTGAACTCAACGTTTAGAAAATATTTTTGCTCAAGGATTCATCTATTGTTTTACATTGCACTGACATTCCTATAATACACAAGAACAACTTTGACTTTTTTGCTTTTGTTTATGTTTTGTTTGGCAGTTGTCCCTATATAACACACACACCTACACACACACGCACACACACACACACACGTACAGGCACATACACGCGGGTTTTGTACTTGAAAAAACAAAACTTGTACTTGAAACTGAAAATAAATGTGTTGAGCTTGAAACTTGAAAAAGAAAATTCAAAAGAAAAATACTTTTCAGTTGAAAATAGTTTTGTTGTGTGTAGCAAATTTGAACAGGTTCCCCTCTCTCCAAGGAACATTGTGACCTAAAACGTTTGGAAAATCGCCTACTTTATATATTCCTTTCCAAAAATATTGAAACAGTGAGGCCAGTAATTCTATTTTTTGCTGTTGACCGAGAGCAGCTGGTTTTGACACCAAAAGATAAATGACACAAGAGAGCATTTCAGCTTTTGTTTCCAGGTATACACATCTGGATCCGAGCAATTGGGAGACAAGATTTGGAAGAAAATATGGAAAACGAATCAGAGCCGTTGCACAAAGCCAGTACTGTCATTTGGAATGTCCCGAAGAAGGAAGAATCCATCGTTGTGCTAAGTAACAGATGTAAAACAGG
Source organism: Syngnathus typhle (assembly GCF_033458585.1). Taxonomy (NCBI): domain Eukaryota; kingdom Metazoa; phylum Chordata; class Actinopteri; order Syngnathiformes; family Syngnathidae; genus Syngnathus; species Syngnathus typhle. The sequence continues at coordinate 6,434,051 of NC_083739.1, forward strand.
TAGATGAAGGGAAACAACAGCAGTTAATGACAGAAACATTGTGAGAACTGTTAAGATAGCTCCAAAGCAACTGTTAGTGACATCAGCAACAAGCCCCAGCAGACAAAAAAAAAAAAGTCTATAGCACAGAACGCAAACCGCTCATTATTAGCCAGAAGAATACGAAGGCAAGAATGGAATACAGAAAGATAGAGACACTCCTCAAACGGTTAGCCTCATGGACCTTTGAGACAAAGATAAGACTTTACCAATATTATAGAAAACCTATAGCTTCAATATAAATAAAGAGATCATTTATTCGATTTTTTACTATATAGCCACGCTCCCTCCTACTTTCCATGTCTTAGTGTGTGTCAGCAGAGAAACTGGACATATTTTGTCCATACTCAATCATTTTACGTTATGTCCAAAAAGGACAGCACGAAGTCGACACCAATTTTTATATACTCATTTACATCTCATTATCTACATACTTGTGCAAACTTCAACCAATTTGCAACAATTAACCACTCCATGGTTCACTTATGAGAGGAAACAAGCAGCTGACATGGAGTTTTTCTCATGCTAGATTTTGGGCTATGGGGTGCTGATGCTATGGTGTCAGAAAGTTTTAAAACACTATAAAGTTCACAAGAAGACATTTTGTTCCAATACCATTCCTGTGTTTGTGCTGAAGCTGTACACTGTGTGTTTATGAGGGCAGGGCGGGCTTATTTGCACATAAGGTTAGCGCTGGTGCACATTTGAACGTATTTGGTAACACTTTTGAATGTATTTTTAAATTTCTAGGTGGGCAATACTGAACCATTTGTTTTTAAATCGCATGATAAACTAATGAAATATTGAAGATTGAGAATAAATTAATAATATTTCATGGAACAATGATTAGCATGTGGATTATGATGTCAATTCTTATTTTAGTCAGCCAGAAATTTTTCCTTTTTGGAAGGACGTTGTGGTCTGAAACTCATAAAAAATTAAATTGCTATCAATGTGTTTGTTTCTATTAATATAAAGGAGAAATCATACATTTATCTTAAATATTCACAAAGTATATGCATGTAACCACGAACGCATAGTTACATGTCTGTGCACGCACACACACACACATGCACGCAAGCACACACACGTGCACACGCACACGCACGCACGCACGCACACACGCGCGCGCACACACGCACGCACACACACGCACACACACACATTCCCCAGATATGAGGTCATCCATCGGAGCTTTGTTCAGCGTCTGTTTTACTTTACCTTCTTTTACGTGCTCCCACACTTTTTCCCCCGTTACCATTATTATTATTTCAGGCTGTGATAAGCTATTACAAGTTTGCAAATGGAATTTGGATTATAAAGTAATCAAACAACTATAGTGACGAAGTTCTAAGTACATTTGAACCTTATTGCTTTTCATCATCTTTTCATGTGCTGTCCTATCAGAAGAATAACTTAATTCATGCTTTCAGATTCTCCCATGTGCAATTCTGAAGTTTGTTTCATGACCCTCCACACCCTTTGTCCTCTCTGCAAGGGAGGCAAGCTTGTCCTGCGTGACGCAACACTAGTAAATGCCTCCACTGGGTGATTGAAACATCTATTCTGCAAGTGTTTAATAAACACATCAAAGTCTCTCTCTCTGTTGCCCAGTGGCGCATTGTCCAGCTTCATATGGCATAGTTTCCACTCCAATTGTGAGGTCATGATCACACAACATACGGTAGCGTTTTGCAACTCAATCTGGACCTGGACCTGGACCTGTGTATGAGAGAGTTGTCAAACCGTATGACAAAAAGGAGCTGAATAATACACCACATATGGGCTGCATGTCCATGCTTCACATGCCCTCCCCCTTCTTCCCACACAGCTTCTGGGTCACATTGGAAACACCATCATGAGAGCTCCTCCCACCGAAGTATGAAACAACAGCCTTGTGCCTCGCAAATGAACTTAAGGGAAACGTGAAAAAAACTGTAAATTTCCTCTTGATCATCCTTGGGAATGTCTGACATTTTGTCTAGACGATGCCTATTTATTAGATTTTTGTTTTTCTAAAGACTAGGCGTCTTGTTTCCCATTCTCTCAGTTTAATTTCGGTGCACTATGCTTATGCATTGCACAATAAGCAAAGGAAAAAAGTATGTGTTTTACCCATGATTCATCACAATGCACCATGAAATAAAATGGTTAGCTAAAGATGAGGCCACGAGTACATGCTAATGCGTATTTCACATTACCATATGTTTGTGTGGGCCCCTTGACTGTTTTACAGTTCCTCTCAGTGTTTTATCTCTATCTGTAGATATCAGTGCAAAGGAACTGTTCCGCTACAAACGTCTTGGCATTCTTTAAATTGTTGCGGTAGTATCTGATAAGCAGGAATTTGGCATCACTTCTTTTTCAAATGCTGATTGGCCACATAGTCCTGGATGCAATGTCTCCATTTGCTTTGCTCATTCTGTTTTTGCAAGCTTTTACAGCCTGCAGAGGCTTTTGACAGATTGCTCAACATAGGTTCCACATCAACAATTGCATAAACTAAGCAATGTGCTCCCTCTTTTAGTCTTCCTGTTGTCTTCCTCTCATGACCCTTTGTGAGTGTATATTTGAAAATTAGCTGTAATAATAATAATAATAATAATAATAATAATAATAATAATAATAATAATAATAATAATAATAATAATAATAATAATAATAATAATAATAATAAACAGAAGTCATTTTTGTTAAGATGAATTTATTTTATATTTTAGGAACTTAAACTGCAGCATTACGTTATGACTAAAAATCACGAGTGATGTATAACTGTATTGAGACGTTTATTAATAATATATTCATAGGAAAATTACTACCATGGTAACTGGAGCAGTAATTCGGAACCATAGATCATTTAATTCAAAATCCCCTTGATGAAAAAAACAAATTTAGCGAGTTACGTCAGTACCACAGTCCGTTTACCAGTGTCAAACACAGTGGAGTATGCAAAAGAAAGGTAATTTGATAGGCGGGCCTACAAAATAAAAGTCTACCGCTTTATCATGCTTAATGCCTCTCCCTATTTCAAAGCACACGGCACTTATATGTTTATAAAGACAATCCGCTTTTTAAAATAATCAATATCAAAGATATTATGCTTTATTAATTCAAAAACATTTGTAGTATGCAGTTAACTAAAAATAAACGTGTTATGTTGTGCAATTTACCATAATAAAGCTCAAATAAAAGTGAAACTGCAATATAAGTATAGATGAGTCGAATTGAAAATATTTTCTTTGCAAAGGCATTTTGTTCTTACAGGTGATAGTTGTTATTATTGTATTTATTCAGTTGGCCAGATGTACCTAAACATTTGGCGTGTTTCACGTATGCATATATAGATTATGTGAAGCGTACCCATTAAACGCAAATTTTAGCGGGACAAGATGAGTTTTAATATGAAAGTACATAGCGGAAGTGTTATTTCAAATAACATGTGCTTGTTGTGAATATCTGCAGTTCCTCGCTTGGTTCAGCATCTTGTCTTCATCAGCAGCGCTCACTGAGCGCGTTGTGTGGATCCGTTACGCACGACGCACGATGGCGTCCTGGATTCTGTCACAACCATCTGACGGTTGTAGAAATATCAACACGAATCTATTCGGAGCCATGCAGTAGAGGAAAAAACACGTCCAAAAAATGCTCTGTGTTGTTGCAGAAGGAAGATAAGCGGAGTACGCTCATGTCAGAGGCGCGCGCACTTATTTGGACTTAATAACTTGGAAGCAAGATCGCGTCTGTTCCACATATATTTCGGAGTGTTTATTGGTGGATATTTTTCTGGGCCATGGGAGACGCCGTGTTCCTCGACAGGCAAAATTCCTACCTAGTAAGTCTTTCCATGAATTATAATTTTTCCAATAAGTCTATTGTTGTGTTGCCCCACCAGCGTGTGTCCACTGTCACAGCATGCGCGTGACGGAAAATGCCAAATTTTAATTCAGGATTATTGTGGTCTTTTTCATTTAATGTGACAGTAACATGCATTTTAATTACGTGCCACGGTGGAAATTAATCCTGATATGACTTTTTAAATGGATGGAGAAATGGCATAAACTGTTGGTGGTGGAAAGTTGCATGCATGGTATTTACACCACTTGCACAAGACCACGCGTGTTTCCTGGTTTTGTGGCATACAAATTTGCTCAGCGGCGCTGCACAGCAGTGCTGCCAAGAGCCACAAGTTGTTGTTGGGGTTTGACAATGAGGGCAAAACAGACACATATGGGCCAAAGCCAGTGAGATTATTTGAAAAGTGCAGAGAAGCGACAGGTTGCTTGCGCAGCTGGTTGGTGTCATTACAATGTGGGAATGCTCTGTGACAACACTCAAAGAATGCAAATGTGTCGTTTTAACCTAGAGTAAAAGAGTACCATGATTGAAAACACACGTTTTATAATTCATGTACTGTAAATAATTATTAGCATACGTGATGGTTTAGTTAGTAGACAGAAATTGACTCCCCACATCCCATTGCCAAAGTGATGTCGAGAAACCATGGAAGATATACAACCAATAATAGCAGTAGTACTGAGTAGTTTTGTAACAGTACACCAAACATCACTCTTCGTCTATGGTACGGTTCACATTCAATTTAGTAAGTAAATGTAATACATTGAACTGCTTTTTTTCTTTTAATGAATTGATTTAATTTAACTCAATATAATCTGCTGATAATAAATGAACCAATAAATGAGAGATTCTAGAATAAAAACAAAGCTATAAATAACAGAGTAGATCTTTTGTGACATTGATAAATGTGCAACATAAACAGTTTTCTTTTTGGACATCGAACGAGGCAAACAAGTATATGAGTAACAGTTTGATTAGTCTGCATTGTCATGCTTTTAAAACACTAATGGCCTTTGTTATTACTTTGGCTCAGCTAGGAAGATGCTGTTTAAATGCCACTGGAATTTGTGTTTGCACAACTCAAGTTTTCTCGTGCTAAAATAATATCCACGTGGCCTCATTACCGGGGTACATGTGGGCATAAACAATTTTATTTATTATTTGTATTGCACATTTTTCTGTCCATTTGCTGAAATGCTGAATTTACCAGAAAATGTTTGTGCGAAAAGGAAAAACATTTAAGATTCCAACCTTGGAAAGGCAAAGACATGCAAAGCTTTTTTTTGTTGTGGCATAAGTGATTAAGATTTGGATTTTGGAAATAATAGAAAATATATATGTATTAAATAAATATAAGGAGTGATATTTTCAACGTTAGTTGATATATCCAGACATCTATTGTAACTGTGCTGTCGCTTCAGCTGCTTTCTTTTACCTAGTTGCAAGCATAGACACTATGCGACCGCCTGTGACAGTCAACTGTCATTATTTAGTATTCTCGTAAATCCATTTTAGAACTCATCTGAACTTGGTGCAAAAATGCAGCAAGCCAGGAGAAAAGTGGTTTTGTGTTAATGCAGGATTATGATGCCGTAACAGTATGGCAATAAAAAAAAGTCCTATAAGCTCGATAAATATTTTGGATTGCAATTTACCAGAGCAGAGTGTCTTTGAAGCCAGAGAATGTGTGTGGGATGATGTGTAGCAGCACCTCCTGGTGAGCAGTCTGTAACTGTTAATCCCTGGCCTCGATGCAGCTGCCTGCGCATTGCTCATGTATTAGGGTGTGTATTTTCACTCAACTGGGCGTTGTGTTACTCCTTTTGGTGAAATTTTCATAAATAGCGTCATTGGTTTACCAACTATGGTTTACATTGTATTAAGGAGGAATTACGCATATTATACAGTGACAGTGTGCAATCCATCCATCCATCCATCCATCCATCCATCCATCCATCCATCCATCCATCCATCCATCCATCCATCCATCCATCCATCCATCCATCCATCCATCCATCCATCCGTCCGTCCGTCCGTCCGTCCGTCCGTCCGTCCGTCCGTCCGTCCGTCCATCCACTCGGATGGGCGTTGTGTTACTCCTTTTGATGAGATTTTGATAAATAGCGTCATTGGTTTACCAACTATGGTTTACATTGTATTTAGGAGGAATTACACATATTATACGGTGACAGTGTGCAATTCATCCATCCATCCATCCGTCCGTTCGTCCATCCATCCATCCATCCATCCATCCATCCATCCATCCATCCATCCATCCATCCGTCCGTCCGTCCGTCCGTCCGTCCATCCATCCATCCATCCATCCATCCATCCATCCATCCATCCATCCATCCATCCATCCATCCATCCGTCCATTCATCGTCCATAATAAATTTTTATCCTTTGGCTCAGTTTACGATACATGTTCAAAAGGAGAAGGAAGAAGCAAAAAAGAAACCTTCCACATACAGCTGACTAGTCTCATAACTAATGGAGACGGCTCTTCTCCTTCCTTTTAAATCCAGCATGCGAGAGGTGGACCGTCTGACATGGCGGAGGCATATACAGATTTTCAGGAGATGGAAATACAATCGTTGATAAGGAACTGTAATCAGACCATGGGCGGATGATACGTATATTGTTGGACAGGGCAATCACAGATGGACACTTCCTTCCACCATGACCGTTCGTGTCCGTACATTAGCCATCCGCCAAAATCCCAAACTTGCTAAGCGAGGCTTGCACCGGCACGAAGATCAGGTTGTGCTACTTTTTACGCTTGAGCGCAGTTGCACCAACTGCAAATATATAGTCCGTTGAGTCAAGAGCACACGGACAACAATAAACACGCTTACCTCGAAGCTAAACAAATGTTAAGTCCGATTTCTTGCTCATTGTAGCGTATTGCAATGTGTGTACTAGACCTGCACTGAGCTGTGAAAAGTAATGTTTGCACTGCCACCTCACTGAAGATGACCATACCGGTTCAACAATGAGACAGAACCAAAGTTGACGATTGTTGGTTGCCAGGGCAACAACAGAGATGCTATAGAGTCCATTTTTCAAGCTAGTATATAATAACATCAATTGAACTGGATTATAGCGATTGTATTGCTAAATAAACATCAGCCCTGACTACTGATCGAAGTTAGGAGGAACTGAAAAACAATTGAAGACTATGACATCAATGCTGAATCATCAGTCACATGTGCCACGCATTGTCTTCTTGTTACACAACGACAGTTCATCCAAAGAGGATGCCAATTTATGAAGCACTGCCATCTGCTGTTGACTGAAATTGACCTCAAGATGTCAGCAAGACGACCCTCTGGGCACTATGAGGTCAATTTTAGTCGACAGCAGGCAACAGTGCCACATTAAATGTCCACCATCTTGGTTTGTTGAGAATGAGAAGATGTATCTGCTGAATACTCGTCGCTGGAACATAATATTAATCAGAATATCGTGTTTAGACTAATGGGGCACATAGAACATATTGCAAAGAAAGTTTTTGACTTTGCTTTAAATGGAGCAAATCCTTTAGTTTTATGATATGAAATCACAAGTTTGACCTCATACTACTCAGTGTGCATATTTACAGCGGAATGTAGCAAGAGCTGGGTAGTGTTGAAAATGGGACATGTGGCAGACGCACATATATGAAAAAGATTCATTGCCCAGCTTAATTTACGAATGTGTCTTGGACTCCTGTGTCATTTTGCGTCTGTCTCTCATCACTAGCCGCAAACACAAAATGCTTTCTCTTCCTGTGGCTTATGTGTTTATATAAGTCCCCGAAGTCTCCCTTGTGTGCCGCATTTTTCATCCCACTTTGACGTCACCCATTTCACTTTGCTGTGCCTTGTCTTTAACTTGATGACACCTAACTCGCTCTTTTCACCGTGAGCCAAATATTATTACGTGCCTGTCGTTCCTCTACTTTCTGATATGTTTATTTTACTGCGCGGCCGCTCCCAGAGCAAACAGCCCTGGCAAAAGAAAACAAGACCCCCTGCCTTACTTCTATTTAGTGAAAAGAGGTCAGATACCTTTTTTCCCCTTTGTTCTCATTACTAAATGTGTGTCTGTGTCAGCAGCCAACCATGTGTCCTCTTAGTCATTGGTGCTGTGAGTGTATTTACACTGATCACAAGTTTTCTGAAACATATTTTGACCTGGAACCAGCAGACATGATGGTAAGACTGCAGTGCTCTGAATTTATTTGCTTGAATATTCATGCTACTTTCTGACCTTGAAAATTGAGTCATTTTCAAAGCACAAGCAAATTTTTCCAAGGGGTTAATATTTCAACGTGACTCCATTTGTATTTATTGACTGTGCGCTTGAAAGCGCTGTAATTGTGGCGCAACTGCGTAACACTGCAGGGAAAGAGTTTAGGAGTGCTTCTTAGCGTTCCACAGTCGTCACTACCAGCTCGTCATGACAACACCGCCCATCTCCCGTCTTCCTCAGAAGAACCTGTTGTATGGGGATGCTTGTTTTATTATCAACAACCAAAACAAGTCCAGCCTCCTTGAGAGTTGTCTTTTTATGGAGTTGGAGGAAGGCTGCAGGTAAAAAAAAAAAAAAAGGGAGCAGAGATGCTTAGAGTTTTTGAGAGGATTTGCATGTTAAGCTTCTAGCCCGGTTAGAGAAATAGGTTTCCATTTCAGCAGAGACTGTCGGTCAATAAGATCGAGAAACAGGTCACCCGCGTTGCCCGCATTGTCTGTCTTTGAGACCTGACATGCCAAATGTATGAGCCTCATTCATTTGGTTCATCTGTCTATGAAGCGACATATGCATGAATTGTGCAGCCAAAGAAAAAATCAATCAGAGCATTTGGTAGCAGAAACCCTGCTCGGGATTTCACCGACATCAAGATACTGTAGAGGTGTCAAACTTAATTGATTAATCAACAAGTCATTTTAATCACCAACTATTTTAATAATCACGATTTTTTTAGAGCCATTGTGTAACCGAATATTGTACAAATCCTCCGATTTTAGCCTCTCGCCTGGAATTATTCTCTGATTTCTGTAGTCCTTCATGAAAGCAGAACAATTAATCTCAGAGTATTCCCTTTACACATCTGGCACAATTTAAAGAATCAAACAAAGTGCATCTGAATCCAAAAGTGACCACAAGGGCATGCACCAAAACTTTCTCCACAAAACAATACCCTCAAGTTCTCTTCATGTGAAAAATTTCCAGGACGTCTTGCGACTCCACAAGGGCAGGCGTCATGGATCATCTGCCTAACTGCTTCAATGTGTTTGCAAGCCAAAGGTCATGGCGTAAAATATTTCTCGCTCCTCACGCACATCTGAAGCCCTGGCTTCATGGTCTCTACTAAGTAAATGGAAATTGTATTATTTTCATAAATCTGACGCTCCACACCTACTGCATTCCTGCATCTTAATAAGTAATGTATCATCTCACTTTTTTTTCTTCAATTTAGTTTTCCTAAGTGGTCAAATTAAATGCAATTCATGCTACAAAGTACTGTTCAGTATACCGTATTTTCCGGACTATACGGCGCACCTAAAAACCTAAAAAAAATTCAAAAGCCAACAGTGCGCCTTATAGTCCGGTGCGCCTTATATAAAGACAACGTTTTAAAATGGGCCATTCATTGAAGGTGCGCCTTGTAGTCCGGTGCGCCTTATAGTCCGGAAAATACGGTACTTTTTTTTTTTCTGAATTTGTCAAGAGTACAGTTTCACTTTTTAGGATCCTACACTGATGGGGGTGGGGGGGTTCTAAGGAATGAAAATGCAAGTAAATTCAATTAACCTTTCTGGAAAAGTGACAGGGTAAATAGTTGAACTAAATGGACTAAGGCTTGTGATAAAAAGAAAGAAGTGACTCTTTCCTAAGAGTATGATATTTTTGTGGCAAAAGCACAAGGAGCCTTCTTTATGAAAAGCGCACAGTTATTGTACATTGAATGTAATTGCTTACCGTGCATTTTTTTGTATATAGTAAGCACACGTATGGTGTGTGTGTTTGTGTGTGTCAGCTTGTGTGTGTGAGTGACCTAAGAGTTCAAGAGGCCATTGACTAAGACTGGATTAGCCGCTCTCAAGGCTTCCACTGGAATGTAAGGATCAACAGCGCTCGTGCATACACGCGCAAGCACACATTTTTTTGTGCTGCACTCAAACACTCACTCTTTACCTACTAGTCCATAACAGTCCATTAACGCTGCTTGTTCATGGGAAGACAAATTACAAAAGGTCAAGAGATGTTTTCATGTATTTATTAAGTAATTTAACAATCTGTTCATTTATTTTGTGAAGGCATGGCTACCTGACTGAAAGATTGATATATTAAAATTATTTATTAGTAATACCTACAACTACAATTAAAACTTCTTGTTTAGTCACAATCATTAAGATATTGTTGAATCAGTAGCCACTGTAATTGACAATCTTCAAAACAGACGAGTATTATTATTGTAAAGGGAAATTGCAGGAGGGCGGTTAAGGTACATTTGAATTTACAATTTTAAAGTTCTGCTAACGAAGGAATTTTCATCAAAACGTATTAATATATGACAGAGTGTAACTTTACAGTCAGTGTGACTTAGATTAAAAAAAAAAAATTCAGATGGGTAATACTCAATATTCAATAACTTCTTTTACACTCCTTTTGAAGTGAGTCGGATTTGATCATAAAACTAGAACCATACTCACTCTTTGGCTTGTTCTAAAGGGTAACAATAGCCATGCTGTCTTTCCTTCAGGAAATCAATAATAGATTAGCACATGTGCACGTATATGCACACACACAGACATCATTGGGTGCGGTGAGGTCTCCAGGAAGTTACACTGGCTAAAACTTCCTGCGTTCTGAAACCAAGTTTGGACTACTTATATTTAGCCCACAGTTTTATGTCATACATCCATGTACAAGCCCAGTGGAGCAAAAATTGTCTTTTTTTTTTGGTGTGACTTGCACCAAGTCAACTCTCAGATGGTTCAGAATATTCGCAAATGTATTGCTTGGCGTAAACTACACAATCCGTTGCGATAACGGGAAACTTCTTCTGCCGCCTCTCATTTCACTTTGCCTGCTTGTTCACTATAAATGCACGATGGGGATGTTTTGTCTTTTTAGTTTGTATACTCCGCAAACATGTCACATCACGTGCGGACATCAACATCATATATTTAGTAAGCTTGAGGCTTACCGATTATTCAGCATGCAACATTGAAGGAAATCGTATTTTCTTTTGTTGTCGTGATGACCGCAGATAGTCTTTTTTTTGGTGGATTATAATTGTGTTGGAATAACCTGGATTATTTTATATTTATATTTTCGGATTGGGTATTAAGCTTCACTACAAAGGTAGGGGCAGCCATGGAGTAAAAAAAAGATGATTTTTCTTCCTGTTCCTCACAGCTGTTGGGAGATGCTGTTGTAGGACCACAGTTCACCTCTGTCATCTCACCAACGACATCATCCAGATTTGCAGGAGCTGACCAGTGTGCTATAATCCCACAAATCTTTAACTACCACACAGGATTAACAAGAAATTGATTTGGGAGGGAGGCGGGTGATGTGGCACCCATGCGGAAAATAGAGTCTTAAAGAGAATTTTCTCTGATCCTGCTGTGTTAAACGGATACGGTGGAAGAAGATCAGAAGGGGGAATTGTAGGGGAATGTGATTTACTTTTGTTGGCTCATGTTCCTGCCTTTGCTGTGAAATAGAAACTAAAAATTCCTTAATAGGATTAACAAGATTTAAATCAGTGAAAAAAAAACTGCTACTGAGATTCCTAAACAGAATGCACAGTCGAGGCACTCAGTCACTCACAGAAAACCTTTTTCCAAGTGACCAATTCATAGAGAAAAATGTCCACTTTATGTTTTATTTTTCAAGTGGGATGAAATGTAATAAACCAAATATAAAATGAATTCTTACTCTTCAAAATTTGCAGATGCAAGACAATCTTGAGTGGTCTATTCTAAGTCCTCCCTCGCCCACATAGCTAATAGGTTTGACACGATTAGGATTTGGGGGGCCGATCACCAATGAGCGAAAAGGAAAAAAAACATAATGGGCATATTTTGGCTGATGCACCCGGCGCAAAAATGGGCACAAATTGATTTTCATGTCAAGTCTAGTTTACCATGTTTGTAATTTTGATAAACCGCGTTCCAACACAGAGAGATGCCGCTTCCCCGACGGACCTAAAAACTGCGCTCTGCATAAAAAAGGGAGCTTCTTAATTCTCATGGCAGGGCAAGTACACTTTGGTGTGTTTGTGATTTTGGCTGACTATAATAGGCCTGGATAGGCATTCTGGCGTACTGTATTACACTAACCCAATTAGTGATCAGACCACAAGATGGAGCAAAATGTCTGTTTACATAATTGTGTGAGTGACCTAACTCTTATTTATTTTTTATTATAATTTCATTTACAAAAGGGGAGTGCATATTAATGAACATTTACATGTAAATATGCCAAATTATAGCTCATAGCTAATTTTCATCTGTTGCAACTTAGCAGGTTGTGACATTTTAAATAAGCTTAGTTACTGTTTACTTCAACAGATTTATTTTCTCAAGGTATTTTTGCCAATGTTTAACAATCTTTGCCAGGCCCCAAGGAAGGAAAGTTGAGTAAAGAAGCGAGTGTGATTTGAATATAAAAGACCAACAAAGGAGTAGAACTTGATTTCTACTCATAATTTAGCTGTCAAAGCATGCGATAGAAAAACATACAGCTACATACAGTTTCTCGTTTTTTTTTTTCCTCGGTTTCAGCAGAAACTGCATTTCACAGAAAATAAATAATAAATTTGTATACTGAACAATATAATGTTTTTCTCTTAAATTAACAGCTACTGAGCATACTACTTTATGTAATCATCCTTGACTGCTGTACAGAAGAATAAAATATGAACAACAAAATATACCAAAATGTAAACCAAAACACTTTCAAATGTATACGAGACATCACGTAGGGACAATTTTCTGCGGATAATTTCGTCTGGCAGTTTTAAACCGCTCGCCAACAAGTGTCGTCCGCTGAGTCTTGTTTGGCTGGTGCTGACCTTTCTTTTAGTGTCATTCACACATAACACAAAATTGAGGCTTTAAAAGCATACTGAGGCATACACAGTCACGCACGCAGGCATGCATGGCGCCACCTCCATCAACAATCAATCAGTCTCACTCACAAGGGACAAACAATACTACTTGTATGCTAAAAGACAAGTTTCCCAAATAAAGTAAAGGTAAATAAAGCTAAAGAAAGTCAACAAACTATTCAAAACACCTTTCTGTATTGTGCTTTACGAGCACAGCTACGATAAGAAGCACTGTCAAAGTAGTTGTTAAAAACGGTTACTACAGGTCTGCTTTTATTAAGAGTAGTCAGATTCATGAACTAATCTCAATGTTTGGTGATGTAACACTCATCACTTCGGTTTCCCTCAAGCCAAATTGAGGATGAGTTTAAAAAGATGGAAAAACCTATTAATCTTCTGAATTGGACAGGTACATGTACAAGCATGCATTAAGCGCAGGAACATAGGCCTATGCACAACATAAGAAGAGTGCTGGCTGATGAGTCTAGGTGGTCAGTAATTGCAAACAGATGTAAACCTTGAGAAGGTTTGTCAAGGGGAGGAACAATGTCAGTTAAAGCAATCCATGACGTGCATAACCTGCAAAAGACATAGAGAGATGAGCATAAACAGATTTAAAAGACAGATTTTTCCTTTATATTGCTGCTGGACATGAACTCTGCTCAGGGGTCATTTCAAGGCAGTGGAAACAAAAAGAAAGTCCATCAAAAGTGTAAAGAGAAAGAATTCCTCAAATGTTCCTTTGGTATCTGTTTCCACAATAACAGCTCCTCTTCTGGGCCCCTAGTACCTGCCTGGAATATTGCAGCACATGTTGTGCGTAATTGACTGTACGGCTGCCCAGAATGACTAGTTGGACTTTACCAGATGTGCATCTGTGGTTATCCTGAATTTGACCCGAGTACCTCAAAGTCATATTGTGATCAAATAAGTCATTATTAATAGCAGCATGTTAACAATCTCAAAGTTGTGCGCTCCTCGAAACAACCTTGCATATTGGACAGCTTTATTTCTTCACAATAGCTTTGTTAAATTGAATGGCCGCAACCAATTTGACAAGGCACAGAAGAATACCTGAATACTATGAAATACTGATTACTATACAGATGCAAACTGACTACCACACACAAACACACACACACACACACACACACACATGCATGCATGCATTGCAGTCAATACATACCGCTTTCGGCACAGATGACATTAATGTCTTTCACACTGGAACAAAAAGGTGTGTGATGTATATGACTAGCTGCATATAATGTGGGGCTGCCGATAAGTTTGGGTCGATGGTGATCCATTTTAGGAGCGAGATTCACCTTGCTCACATTGAAAGACTCTCTATTTGGGAATAATTTATGCAGAGCATCATGACAACAAGTGCCCACTGCCTGTGTTGCCATAGCAATATTTCTCTCACTCCCAGGCCCTTAGACTGTCTGTGTATTGCCACGGAAACCAACATATTCTTTTATCCCTTTGTAGAAAATAACAAATTACTTGCTGCAGCTCACTGCATTGGTCACCTAAAGCAGGGGCTTTCAACTGGTTTTGTCCAAGAGACCACCATTATAACCAAGAAGCAACTCAGGGACCACTGATTACACAATTGAACATTTTTTTTGACAAATAATTTTTGGGGGGCGAGGGTTGGAAATTATTTGGCATACCCCCGAGTCTTTCAGTGCAATACCAGCTCTTTTGCTTGTGGGCCCCACTTAATGCGCATTGAGTACTCTCACAAGTGCTGCTAAAAACAAAGTTGCCTTTCACACACATGCATGCACACACGCACACACAATTTGAAAGACTTAACAGTTGGAAAAGGTAAATAAGAAGCCTCTTGCTGGTTGAGCTGGTTCTCCCCAGCAGGATCCTTGATGGGGATGGATGGACTTTAGGTTGGTTAAGTTCAGTACTGTTAACCTCTGAGAGCTGAGGTCTGATGACATACCAAAGAGGGTTGGGGAAGGGATAGGGGAGGAGGATGGTTTTAGACTTGTCATCACAAAAGACAAAGCGTCCTGCAGTGAAAAGCATTACATTTTAGACAGCATTTTAGAACCAACAGTTTTACAAAGTCATGTCACGTGACAATCAGAAAAGGCTGCTCTCCGTAACACACCTGTAAAAAGATGTACTCTGCATTTAAAGGGGGGGGGGGGGGGGGAGGTTTCCAAGGTCTTGACTCATCACGCATATTTTCCTCTGCCCAGCACAACAGGGTTACAGCTTCATCTGTTGGCCAAATTTAATTGAATTGTGTGTATTTTGGGAAGCTTTGCGGCCGAGCTGGTTCTGATGACTCATCCGACACACTGCTCATGCATTCTTTTATGTCTATAAAAGAAAGGGTGAGGAGTTTGAATAGAACCCCCATTTACTGTAATCCTATACAGACAATGGGCTGGGGGAGTGACGACCAATTGTGTCTTTGTACTAGAGATGAACAGAAATTTTGGGACCAAAATCGCAATCTCAGACAATGCGATTTCGAGATTGTTAGAGCTGCAATTTTTAAAGGGCTCTTATTCTCACCCATCCATGGGGTGCTACAGTTAAGGGTTAACATTAGGCTGCCGGGTTGTAAAACTTGTTTTTGTACATGGGGGAGGATGTAATGATGACATAAACAGTTTTGACAATTGTTTGGTAGAGTCCAAATGTTGTGTCAACTAATCACAACATCTATGTAGTACATACTAAGTTGCAAATTTCCCAGCTAACAGCTGAAACACATGACATCTCTGTGGCCTTAGGAGTGGATTTTTGCTCGTCATTGTCTTTCAGTCCGAAACTGAAAATCCACTTTTGGGCCAAAGATTTTCAGTGCCCGAATTTTCTATGCATCCCTAGATTATATAACATGTACCTGCAGGTTCAGACTAATGCTTTACTTCTCCACAGGGTGACTTCACCTGGAACAGCCTATCTGGCCAGAGTGTTCATCTGACTCCTGTTGCCATACAGAGCCTGTCTGAACTGGAGAGGGTTCGGCTCCAGGAAGTGGCCTATGGCCGCTTACACCAAGACTATGATGTTGGATGCCAGATTACTGTGCCAAAAGGTAGGATTCTATGTGTTTCTCCACCTCTTTAATGCATTGTTGCATAACTGGTTGCACTGCTGAAACACTCACTGGGGACACTCACAACTAAGGTTTACCAGACATTGTTGTCAAATCCAAAGTTCATCAGATTTCCGTTGAGCTTTCTGAGCCATCTGTCAAAAATCCCCCAAAATTCAAACCATTTCCCATCTCCCCTCCAGCCCCACCCCTGTGCTGTCTATTTCATCTGCTTTCTCTTCTTTCACACGCCATTTCCTCAGCTCTCCCTTTACTTCCAACTTGTTTACGAAACGGGATGCTCAACTTTCTCTAGTGTCATAAGAAACATGGTGAAAATCAAACAACAGTGGTACGGTTGAAGATTTGGAGATTCATCAATGGTGCTCGGACGCTCGGGGAAACTGAAACCGTTCTGACGTAAGCACCTAACGCGACGCTGTAGCGGGACGTGGTTACGGTTAGAGTGACTCGTGATACAGGAGAACATCTGGGGTTCAAACTGAGGTTGCTAAATCAGTATGAGGAGCAGCACAAGGGACCCAGCAATAGCACCAAGTGTTTACGTAAGAATTCCAAGGATTTCAAACAAGTGTGCCACAACTTTCAGAGTTTCCCGGTCATTGAATCAGATAGTTCCGTAGCCATGTATCATGTTTACCGCAGCAATGTTTTCAATTTATTTTTGCCTCCTTTCTAAAGATATAAGACAACGTTCAGATCTGAACAAACACATTAACCTTTAAAAAAGTGAACTCAACACTACATTTAACATTTTAGTCACTGGTGGTGATTAAAAATTTCACTTATACATTTTGAGCCATTCTCTCGTTTGTGAAACTTACTCGAGTATTCCTTGCTTGGTTTATAAAGTTATCAAGATCGGAATAAAGTACAGCGGATAATGACATCTTGACCAGATGCATTCAGGTAAATTCATTTTATTCTTGTACAGATGGACAGAAGAGGAAAAAGTCACTGCGGAGGAAGCTGGATTCTTTATCCAAAGAGAAGAGCAAAGACAAAGGTATGTCATGTTTTTTAATATTTAGCGGCTTGTTTCGTGATCTCACAGACTCTTTTATGTCATTGTTGCCAAAACTCTGCCCCTCCCTTCTTACTCTGGCGAGACGGTCTTTGTCAAGTGAACAGAGGCTATAAAAGATTAAGTATCTGTTTACAGTTTGTATTTAAATTAAGTGGAAGGACTGCATGCTGAGCACAGTATATTTGGCTGCAGAACATGTAGGTCTTAAAGGAGGCCAGGCGGTGGTTGGAGATGTAAGTAATGTAAAACAGGTTTATCTTTTCAAACTGGTGAGTCTGGGCTCTATCAGTAAACACGCTCTTATTGAAACTTAACAACACATGCAAATATGCACTCAGCTGACGGGTTTAACTCATCTCAGAATTTGAAAAATTATGTTAATTACTGAACTTTCAATACTGAAAAGCACCAACATGAATTTATTATACATGACTTTAAGATTGGTTTTCAAGTTATGGTGTTTTCAGCTTTTGTGTAAATTTCTCCTCTCATCCATTTTTAGTTACAACAGAATGCATTGGGGAGGGCATAGCTGTTTTATATTCCTGATTGGATACTTGTAATTGCCAAATTGGGGTATCTGGTCCTGGCTTATATTCTGCATTGAGGATATATTGTCAGTCTATCTGTGCACCCCAGTACACAATGAGGGGGATGCCTGACCTAAATGTTGGCCCTTAAAGACGTCATTCACACGCACACATGCATGTTGTACATGTACTGGCTTGATCAATTTGGTCCTGACATTGATGCATGATGTTCATCGTGCAGGACAGATGGTGATTTGGTGCATACGTGCTGCCCTGCATGTATCTTGTGCTTAGCAGATGCTTTGAATTTGTGCAAAAGGAATTCTGTTGTTCTGCCATGTCTGTGGTCACATTGAGCCACTAACCCTTCAGTTGTGGTTACTGGATGCAGTTTGTCTCTTCTGTTTTCCCTCCTTCTTCATTCGCATTATGCAAATGTGAAAAAAAAAGAGGCATGCAGAACCTGACATTGATGTGGGCAAGGGCTGTTAAAATGTTGTTTGTTCAAGGTGCTGGAATTAGCAGTTTGTACTTTGTAATAAAAAAATAATTTACTACTTTTTATGATTTACAGACTTGTGGTAGTATGATTGTAAAATTTTACGATGAGACGAAAGTGTCACTTCACAAAACGAACACAAATAACCTCCAAGAGAAGCATGAATGTTTTTCCATTTTTCCATCTTGCTCTTATTTATTAGTATTTTGTTATTTTTGCTGCGTAATCTAGATTGTTATCCATCTTTCTCTCTCATGTGTTTTTTGTCTCCCAGAGGGTGTTCCTCAGGCCTTCAGTATACCTCTCTCCCAGGTCATAGCAAACGACAGGACGCATAGACAACGCCAAGATGGCTATCGTCAGGATCCGCCACAACGAGAAGAGCATAAGGACTCGTCTGACCTTGTCTCTTCCATTCTGCAGGTCATTATGCATGCATGCACGTCCAGTCATGAAATCCAAAAACAATGAGAAGTTTTTACACATTCAAAGTAAAATTCTACAGTTTGCGACTAAGCGATCGTCCAATAAGGAGTTCTCAAGCAGCAACTCCTCATTGAGCTCGACGTCGGAGACAGCTAATGAATCAACATCGCCCAACACGCCTGAGGCGGCACCACGTGTGCGCAGACGGGTGAGTTGGTCGGTCCAGTAGTTGTTTGCCGTTCGGACAAATGAAAACTCATGTTTCGACTGCAGGGTGGCATGTCGGTGGATTCCATCACGGATCTGGACGACAACCAGTCCCGCCTGCTGGAGGCGCTCCAGCTCTCTCTGCCTGCCGAGACGCCAAGTAAGAAGGAGAAGCACAGGGACAAACGTCTGAGTCTCAACCCTATATATCGCCAGGTGCCTCGAGTAGTTGACAGCTGTTGTCAACACATTGAGAAATACGGTGTGTATAATGTACCCTAATGCTTGTGTTATGGTTAAGGCTTTAAATTGTCGGGGATATTCCAGTTAAAGTTTTTTTTTTATCATTTCTACACTCAGGTTTGCAGACAGTGGGAATTTTTAGGGTGGGAAGTTCAAAGAAAAGAGTTCGACAGGTTGGTGCTCGATTTAATTCTACATAAACAGATTTGTGGTTTTAGGGGACAAGCCATTATCCTCCCAAATGAAGCATTATATTTAATTCAGTATTCAGTAAATTTGACCCAAAACTTTCTCCCTGCTTTAGTTACGAGAGGAGTTTGACCGTGGCGTTGATGTCCATTTAGATGAAGAAGAGCACAGCGTTCACGATGTTGCAGCTTTGTTGAAGGAGTTCCTTAGGGACATGCCTGACCCACTTCTCACCAAGGAACTCTACACTGCCTTCATAAACACTACATGTATGCTCCCTCCTTGCCCAGCAGACAAAATAACCCAAGGACACCTCAGCTTGTCTGTTAATGCTATTTGACCTGTCCCTGTTGAAGTGCTGGATAAAGATGAGCAGCAAAGTGTGATGCAGCTACTAGTGTACCTGCTCCCAGCATCCAACAGTGACACACTTCATCGCCTCCTGGAGTTCCTGTCCACTGTAGCTGACCATGCCCATGACAGGCAAGACAAAGACAAACAGGAGGTAGAGTCATTCCTCACAGACAAAAATGAAATGCATGGCTGCAACCGTTCAGTCAGATTTACTAAAAGTTTCCGCAGCCAAAAACGGGGGCAGACTTGATTGCTCCGACCTGCATATGTGAAAGCAGACAAGGGTGGATCCAGGACTGCATTTGCTAAATGCGAGCCCATTTTGAGTGGGCGTTATATTAAGATTGACTTTTTCCATTTCAGATCACGGGGAACAAGATGACTTCCTTAAACCTTGCCACCATCTTCGGCCCCAACCTGCTCCATAAACTCAAATCTTCAGACAAGGAGTTCAGCGTCCAGAGCTCAGCCCGGGCCGAAGAGAGCACAGCCGTCATCGCCACGTTACAGAGAATGATCGCCAGCTACCAAACCCTCTTCATGGTCAGTTGGCTTATCCTCACTTCCTCCAGCTGATGCACTTTCACATTTTTGTGTCGACAGAAAAGGACTTTTCTTGTCAGTAAGTACATTCTGCCAGCTTTCTGACCAAAGCATCACGAAATATTTCACCCAGACATTTGAACGCCTTCTTTCCAAAACAAAAAGGAACACTCATGCATGAAATCTCTTATGTGGAGTCACGAAAGGTCGCAATTTTACACGGATTATCTTGTTCTTTGCTGGCTTTGTTCATGTCTCTTCTCGGGATTCTCCAACAGTGCAGACTGGCAGCTCAGGTCATTTTTGGTCTGAAACTTTCAACTGTAATGTTTCGTAATCTGCCACTGCCACTCCCCTGAGGCTTACATTCCTACAGTAAGCCAATTAATCACATCAGACCTCTTGGTGTCTGGTAAGAGCAAACGTTTTTGAGATGGGGGTGTGGACATGACATCTCTAACTTCTTTTGTAAATCAGGTTGAGTCAGATTTGATTAAAGATTGGGGAAAAATACAGAAAATACAGACAGATATTGACCTTCTTCAATTATTGCCTTGAGCAGGGAGATTCTAAACCTTGATTTAATTCATCCAAATTACCTTTTGTTTAGGTCCCACCTGACCTTCAAAATGAAGTTTTAATGAGTCTACAGGAGACAGACCCCGATGTGGTGGACTACCTCCTGAGACGAAAAGCGTCACAGTGAGTTCTTCTGCGTACAATACAAAGATTATTTTGTCCTCCTGTTTCATCCCGTCTTTCAGCCCAATTTGCTTTTGCCTGAAGGAGTACCGATCTACTCCAGTCTGAGGAGCCCTTCACCCTGAGCGAACGCCACTCCTCCAGCGACTCCAACAAGCCGTCCAGCGGGGAGGTGTCCCCATATGACAATAACTCCCCCATTCTAAGCGAACGCAGAAGCGAGGCAGGGAAGCCAGGTAGTACGCTGATGGGACAGGCAGTGGGCTGGGCAGGGGAGTCTGGAGCCGACAGCAAGGTGGCACCAGGTGAGCTGTAAATCTCTGACCAATCTCTGTTTTTCTTTTTACACTACGGGTTCCGCATGCAATAATTTGACCTTGCTTACTTTAGACTGTATATCGGAGGAGCATGCTAACATTTGGGGTACGTGGCACACGACTTTGAAACCAGCACTCAAAGACCAAACTTATGCAGGTGAGCTGCCTGCCTGACAACTCGGGCTCTGTCGGAACGTCAAACTTCATCCCCTGCAGCATCCCCTGCATAAAAAAGGGAGTAACTTAGCTAAATATTAACATTACAGTTTGATTTATTACTTTTTAGCCTCTTGGTTAGCCTACATTAGTGGTGGGAATATGAAGCTTCAAATTTGCTTCGTGAGCCAGTTATTATTTGTTTGTTCAAAATTGGGCTGAAGCACACTTACCTCCCATTGCTAAAGCCCCTTTATTTAAACAATGCCATCTAGCATAGTAAAAAAAATCCAACTGGTTCATGAAGCAAATAAAATCAGTGCACCTATGGCGATATATTGATGCAGAAGGGAAGGAAATTATTATTTTCTTTCTATTGCTAAATTCTGTTTCCAGAAGGAAAGGGGTCTAAATCACTGTGAAGTACGCAGTCGATATGAAATCTCCATGTTAGGTGGACTTGCTGCTCATATATATGACAAACACAGTAAACAGCAAATAAGTCCATTGATACCATGACTGTTTTCTCCGAAGGTTCCCACGGCAACGTGTCTGAGGGAAGCTCGCGCAGCTCACAGGAAGGACTTGATGGACTCCATGGTGATAGCAGACAGCAGCTGATGGCACCGCCAACAAGGACAGTGCCAGGCATTGCTGAGTGCAGACCTCACCTGCCGCTGACCCGTGTTTGCACTAGCCCTCACCCGCAACCTGCCATCAATCGTTCTGCTCTCGAACCTGCTCAGGGAGCCTGCACGACGTCGGGATTGAAAGGATGGGTAAACCCGAACGAGAGTGGCCGGTTCCCTCCCCCTTATAATGCTCATCACCGCCTGGCTGCTTGTCAGAGCTCACCTCAGCTTGCAGCAGCGCAGCAGCATCCTCTGCAGTGCAAGAACCCAAATGCAGAGCAGAAGAACTCGGATGGGCCCCTGATGCCGCACAGCCCAGAGTGGCAGGACTGGCAGAGGGACCGCTGGCAAATATGGCAGCTGCTATCTTCAGACAGTCCAGACGCACTGCCAGAGACGCTTGTGTGAGATCGTCAAGTCCAGCTTTCTGTCAGATTTGATGACTGCTTGCCTATGATAATCACACATCCTCATCTTTCTTCCCTGTCCATCCCTGGATCTGCCAGCATGTTCACGCCGTGGCATTCTTGTTGTTTACATGTCCAGCTGCTACCTTCTACAGACTTTAAAACATGAATGAGCCACCATTCATTATTCTCCGTTTGGAGATTGTTTCTGCCCCACATTTCATTGCGAAGCATTTAAAAACATCCCACCATAAATACCTCAAAAGTCATCACAGCACTTCGAAATGTTGCCATAAATACCATCAGGTTTGTTTGTTTTTTAATTTAGTGGCAAACAATAGGTAATGTGATAGTTTAATTAATAAAAAAAGAAACACAATACGAATGTCATAATCTTTGGTGTTTAAATACAAAATTCTTATACACACCTCCTAAAGGAGTTCATCAAACATTTGATTCAAAGTGTGTCTGTTCTTTAAGTCCTTGACATAATTGTTAATCTTGGTAAGAGTGTTCTTTTGTCCTCAGTGTTGAATGTAATTGTAGTATGAAAGCACTCAGCTGTAAGTTTGCTACTCGCTGCACTGAGATGTGCCAAAGCTGTATTGGTTTTGTTTGTTCGTTTTCTTTGTTTCCCGTGATTTCTTTTTTCCCCGTTTCATTTCAGGATTTCTGTTCATATACTTGCTGACGAGAATAGCGTATAGGCAGACCAAGAATGTTTGCATCACATTTCAGGAAATATCAATGTTAGTTTTTGGCTTATGTGAGTACAATACAGCAAAACTATGTTGTGAGCCTGTGACCAAAAAAAAAACAAAAAACAGTTTGTATTTTGTAAGTTCATCATTTTGAAAAGGCCAAATGTGAAGTACTTCTTAAAACTGGGCAACCACGTAGCTTAATTGACAGATAATCCCTTAAATTGAATCAAATTGTCACTCTAATGATGATTTTTTTAATGATTATACAGTAACTAAGCAGTCTTAAAATATGTTAAAATACTATAGTCTATATATACAATGGTCAATCAGTTTAACATTCCAGTTTCATCAAAACCAGTGTGCCGCTTTTGCTGCCTGATTGATTACCACAGTTGACTGACCAGTACCTGCAAGTCTGGACAAAATGTAGAACAAAATGTTTCATCTTAAAGGGCATTTTAAATTTATATGAATAAGAAAACACCACTTCTGAATGAAACTCCAAACCAAGCTGGCTAACTCCTCCTCATGAATCAATGACGTGGGTATTTCCTGGCAAATATTTTCCAATTTGTATTTTTTGGTTTTGTTTTATGGGCTCAAAGCAAGAATCCAACAATTGGCCGCAAATCTGGCATCACCTATCGTCAGGCAATTGTACTGTTTCCATCTGGAAACTGTAGGGACATTAAAGGGAGGAAATAAACGTGCCATAACTCATAGCTATATGTCATGTTTTGTGAAAAAATCCAGCAAATGCGCTTTGCTGTCCATAGTGTATGATGTAATATGCAGTATATGTTTCTATTAAAAAGAATAAACTTTTTAAAAAGGTACCAATCATCTTAGTGTTGTTTTCGCAGTCTGTGCCATGATGGATTTATTTTCATCAATGGGGTTTACTGGTCCAATTTGTATTGCCATATTTAGCTATTTACTCTTTTTGTACCAGCTGAGTTCTATGTATGTTACAGTGAAATTAAATCCGTTTGCTTAAATCCACATCTGCTGGTGGAGTGAATTCCTTGGAAACAACAGAGAAAATGAGCGAGTAAGAACAGTTTCTCAATTATAATATTTGGATCACCATCTATCTCCATGACAAAGTGCAACTACAGTAGTCAACATATTGTCAAATGAAATATTTATCTATCAAAACTGAGAATCATTATCGCCAAGGCAGACCCTTCTTTTTTAAATACAACACCTTTATTGCATCTCATTACCTCAGTTTGGTTTATCAAATTTAGAGGTTGTCTAAATCAGGTATGGGAAATTGGCGGCCTCGGGCTGCAGGTGGCCTGTGCCTGCACTAGGAGTGGCCCTTGAATCATTTTTGAAAATTATACCTATAAACAACAATCCCTATTTCTGCCACAAGAGGTCACTAAACTACCATTTTTGTAGCCAAAGGTCCAGTTGAAACCATGAATATAATTGCACTAAGTGGTTAATGTGATTAATACAAGAATTTAAGAAAAGTGGTATTTGGAATCCTCATTAAAATACAAAGTAGGTGAAAATGTAAACTGTGTCTTTATCAGTCAGTATCCTCTGCATGCCTTTTCCTCACAAGCCCATTTTTAGCTCACATTGTTTGTTACAAAAGTAACCTTTCTGCCATTGTATGCATGACTTTGTTTAGTTTGAGGGCCCCTAATTAATTGTGATGCTTGAAGCTTTGGCCACTTTCCCGCTTCAGTACTCGTTTGCCACATTTTTGTCATGTCTGTGGAAGCGAGACAAATTTTGCAGAGTTAACACTGAACTTTCATCCATTTGACAGCCCCTTTCCCCACGGTACTGCCATTACAGAAACCTTTCGTTGAAATTAAACAAATGGAAATATTTCACTCCCACACCTGGAGGAACTTAGGTGCTATTCCATATCAGCAAATAAAAGAATGAGTCAAAAATAATAATGTAAAAAATAATGTCATTGCATCAACAAAAGTCGTATGTGTGAGCATGCACATTTGGATTGCACACACAGAAACACGTGGTTGCACTCATCATGGAAGGAATGTACTCTCGCACAAGGAGTTCATTAGCCATTTGAGTCTCTGCTGTTGCTTCACAAAGGATCACCAAACTGCCTTGAACTGTTGTGGAATGCAACACAGGTCCTTTTCCCTCATGACACAGATAGAACCCCAGTGACACAGATGGGACACAGACAGGAGAAGCCACAGAACTCAAATGGTTCCACGACCAAACTTGGATCCTGACTGCAATAGCTAAAGTGAACAGATCAAACGAAAGGGATTTTAATGTTAGTATACAAAGAGTTGGCTCTCTGGAGCGCTGGCCCACCCATTGAGTATGAAATTGACCAACTGATAAAATCTATTGCTTGTATTTTATCTGCTCATTTTTGAAAATGTGCTTTTGAGTGAGCAGTTCTGCCATTCTGCCTCAAAATCAGATCAGTCTCACTCTCAAGTCAAATTCCTTATTTGGCATGCACAAACTTGGCCAATAAAGCTTATTCTGATTCTGATGAAAGAGTTTACATGAGACAAAAGAGACATAGATACCTTTAGTAAGTCTAAAACCTCAAGTTACCCCTAAGTTGTAATTCTTATGGGAGTGCCTCAAGGATCAACTCTAAGGCCCTTCCTCTTTACAATAGTGGTGGAAAGACTGACAGATTATGTTAGACTGGAATCCTCATGGGCCTTGAGGCTGGCAGATGACATTGCGATGTGCAGTGAAAGCAGGGAGCAAGGGGGTTAGTGAGGGCTTGAATGTCCTGAATGATGATTTTTCCTCAGGGTTCCTTCAAGGTCCCAAACGGTTGCAGAATGTGACTTTTGGTTGATGGTAACATAATAGACAGCGTCAGGCTCAGCGGCCTTGTAATGTTCCTGGTCATCAGCTAAAACATAAAGCAGGCTTGTGAATGGCACATGACCAAACCCAGAGAACAGATGAGCCCTGATTATTTATTACCTGAGTCCTACAGCACTGTGATGTCATTTTCAATGGACAGCAAGTGGCTCAATTCATGCTCTAAATACATAATATTAACGAGTATATTAACCAATATTAACCAATATTAACCAATGGTGGTGATTTGGACATATTATTGTAAAGATTTCTTTTTTCACGTGATGTCTTGTTAAAAAAAAAAGAAAGAAAGAAGCAACTGCAAGCAGAAAACACCCTCTCAGTCCTGCAGACCAGCCTTCTTGTACAAAATCATGGCAAATTGTGTAAAAGCCATAAACAATTCATGTATAAAAAATACGAGTCTCGTAGTAGACTGCAGTTTAAACGCAACTGTTTTACAATGGGAAAATTAATCACAATCGAATGGTTGTCTATAAAAAAAACAGCAGCCATATTAATGTTTGATTGTCCAGACACCCGGTTAGTCACTTTTCTACTTTTCCCCTTTTTTTCTCTGTTTGGTATTGAAGAGAACGGCTCATGAATTACTAAGCAGCAAGGGAAAGAACCCAAAGAGACATGTAGTCCATGGCAGAGCTTTTTGGCTACTTGTTTTTTAGCCCCCCCTCTTAGGTATACAGCCTTTTACATGAGTCTGGTGCAGCAGCAGTGGTTGCAGTTGCTCCGTTAGTTTGACAGACTCCCAGCAGCAATTCATGCTGAAACATCCTAAAAGCTAATTTGTGTAACTGCAATGAGTTAGCTGTACAAATGCAATATATCCATAGGAGCAAACTAAACATTTGCACAAAAAGCATTTATCCCTTCATTAATTTTGGAGTGTATGTGTGTGTCCCAATTTCACAAACAACCAGATTAAATGTTGAATGTGAAATTGAAAGAAAGGGTTTCAAAAATTGTTGAGGCTAGGCTGGAATACCTTGACAGAAGATGCTGTTTTTCATTTTCATGCTGCATGTAGCTAGGAACATGGGGTCTTTCCATTTTGAATGTATATTGGTATTGGAGGAAGAAGCGTGCATTTTTGTTAATTATTTGGTTGGGTTAGCTCGAGGGATGAGAACATTCAACAATAAAAGGCTTGAGTTACAAATACAAAAGTTTCAATGGTTCATGTTTTTTAACTTTGTACCCGTCGACTTATGACCAAACAAGAGAAAAGACTAAACAAAAAGCAAAGCATTACATTTTCTCGACACAGCACAAGTGACTAAAATGGCATTAAAGGGGGAGTCCAGCTCACGCCATTTTTGAGGCATAGACATTTACTGGAAAATTGGAGCTCAAGACGATGCCAGATGATGGCCACAGGCGGCTGGAAGATGCCGTGGAAAACGTGACTAAGAATGTGTTGCATGTGAGAGAGAGAGAGAGAGAGAGAGCAAGCGGGAGCGAGAGAGAGAGAGAGCGAGAGAGACAGAGAGAGAGAGAGAGAGAGAGAGAGAGAGAGAGAGAGAGAGAGAGAGAGAGAGAGAGAGACAGATCACTGTAATGTCATTTTTTGTAAGTGATGGATTAAGGGGTGAATTTTGCTGCTTAACTCATATTGCACAAATGCATTATTAATCAGAATGCCGTGTTTAACAGGGGCACGTGTGTATATGTGTGTGTGTGTGCGCATGCGTGCATGATCCATGCGTACCTGCGTGTGTGTTTCATCTGCCAAAGTCATCTACATAGTATGACGCAAAGCTCCAAACATAAGCTCATTAAAGCAACTCACTTGTGAGAGGTTTTTTGGCAACTGAATACTTTTTGGGGACAGGTTTGACTTGGCCTTTGCATGACCTGCCAGAATCACTTTGAGTGGTTCTTTCTTGGATTTACCCATTTTGTAAAACTGTGGAAACCTTGAGCTCTATACAGTACGGGGATTTTCTCATGTGTCACTCGTGGGGCTAAAAAACTGAACAATTTCCGTGTAGTCACATCACATAAAAACCTAGCAATACGTTTTCCACATACTTTTCAAACTTTTAGTGTGTTCCCTCGAACAAGCTACAAATGGAACAACAGTTTTGAGTTCTGCTGTGAGCTGGTTTAGCGGCACTGCTGCCGCCCAGATAAGAAGCGTTGGCAAAAGTGTTTAAGATTTTATGGGATACGTTGAGAGCTTCAGTTCTTCTCTTGAGATATCTTTCTACTCATCTGACTGCCTCATCTTAATGCTTCTTGAAGGCCAAGAGGCTGCATTGTCCAGAGGTAAAAGTAAAAATAAAGACTTCTACAGATGTTTAAATCCAGCACTGCAATTGGAGTGCATTAAAAAAAACATGAGGGGAAGTGAAGGATTTTTTTTTTTGTAAAAGCTCTCAACATGATCTCAATTGGAAACTAAAGCTGGATGACAAAGAAAATACAGAAGTGATATGTTTTACTTTATAATAATATCTCTTATGCACAAACACAATGTGATGTATGTTTGTGAGCCTGCAAAGATGGCAGGCAGATGGGTCATTTAAAATCTAGCACTGGGAAAAACAGCTGCAGCCAGGTCGCACCAGTGACTTGAGCTTGCTCTGCACATGTCATGTGTATTCTGTGTGTAGGACAATGTCATGTTCATCCTGACCATGGACGCATGTTTCACTCTGCAACACTTGCATGGCACTCATTTCACTCACCAACGTTTTGCTCATCAATATTGACCTTTAAAATGACCTTTTACCGGGTAATCCACAGGGATGGGCGCGTCATTGAGTTTTCGTCATTCACCAGCGGCAACCCCAGGAGTCCGTCATCATTAGTCCATCATTATTTCAGACTTTGTCATGTCAGTCTACAAGAAAGAAAGAAAGAAAGAAAGAAAGAAAGAAAGAAAGAAAGAAAGAGAGAGAGAGAGAGAGAGAGAGAGAGAGAGAGAGAGAGAGAGAGAGAGAGAGAGAGAGAGAGAGAGAGAGAGAGAGAGAGAGAGAGAACAAACCCGTCCATCACAATAATTGTATTCAGTTCCAGGTCATCTCTCACGCTTGTGCTTCACAGCTGCGTCTCACAGATGTGTGCGCATCGCATGTATATCATTAATCATCTCATGCGTTTCAACTGTACAACGAGTTGGACAGAAAAAGCTGACATACTATATATGAGTTCATCACCATGACATGTCTGCCCAGGCAAATGCCAAAGCCTAGAAGCATCGCCTGGCGTTATAAAGGCTTGCAAATGTGGCAGATGCACATTGGGTGAATGAACATTCCTGCATCAGGGGATGGAAGGAGGGAAAACATTACAAATAACCTGGGAATTCGAACATCATGTGCTGAAGCAACGGGACTGTCAGTGTCAATATTGCCAAATATTGTGCACCAAGATTAAGCTCGCCAACAGACTGGAAAGCCGTGAACAATGTTGCACTAACAGGGGCAAAATAGGTCAAGCGTGTTTCTCTTATGTGGGTTACAGGCGGTGCAGTCGCCTGAATATCTGGCAAAGCGTCTGCTGTGATATGTACAAGCTCATCCCTCGGGACATTAGGACTCATCCCTCCTCACACCCTACAGGTATACAGGACTGTCTCAGAAAATTTGAATATTGTGATAAAGTTGTTTATTTCCTGTAATGCAATTAAAAAAACAAAACTGTCATACATTCTGGAGTCATTACAAAATCAACTGAAATATCGGAAGCCTTTTATTATTTTAATATTGCTGACTATGGCATACAGCTTAAGAAAATTCAAATGTCCTATCTCAAAATATTATTACTGCACCCAATGCGGCGTGGCATGGAGGCAATCAGCCTGTGGCATTGCTGAGGTGTTATGGATGCTCAGGATGCTTCAATAGCGGCCTTTAGCTCATTTGCATTTACTCTGGACAATGAAACACAGTGGGCCAACACCAGCAGCTGACATGGCTCCCCAAACCATCGCTGACTGTGGGAACTTCACACTGGATTTTTAGCAACTTGGATTTTGCTCCTCTCCAGCCTTTTCTTCAGACTCTAGCGCCTTGACTTCCAAATGAAATACAAAACTTGCTTTCTTCTGAAAAGAGGACTTTGGACCACTCTGGAACTGTCCAGTGCTTCTTTTCCATAGCCCAAGTCAGACGCTTCTTCCGTTGTCTTGAGTTCAGAAGTGGCTTGACCGTGGGAATAAGGCTATTGTAGCCCATTTCCCGGACACGTCTGTGAACAGTGGCTTTTGATACCTGGACTCCAGCTGCAGTCCACTGTCTTTGAAGCTCCCCCAAATTCTGGAAGTGACTCTTCTTCACAATGCTGTTTAGGCTGCAGTCATCTCTCTTGGTTGTGCAGCATTTCCTGCCAAATTTCCCCCCTTCCAACAGACTTTTTGTGGATGTACTTTGAAACAGCACTCTGTGAACAGCTTGCTCTTTGAGAAATTTCTTTTTGTGTCTTACCCTCCTGATGGAGGGTGTCAATGATGGTCCTCTGGACAGCAGTCAGATCAGCAGTCTTCCCCATAATTGTGATTTAGTTTAGTGAACCAAACTGAGTGTTTTTCAAGGCTCAGGAAACCCGTGCAGGTGTTTCGACATAATTGACGATCCAAGTGATTAGTTGAATACCCTACTAGTATACTTTTTCATGATATTCGAATATTTTGAGATAGGATATTTGAGTTGTCTTAAACTGTATGCCATAATCAGCAATATTAAAATAATAAAAGGCTTGCAATATTTCAGTTGATTTGTAATGAATCCAGAATGTATGATATTTTAGTTTTTTTAATTGCATTACAGAAAATAAAGAACTGTATAACAATATTTTAATTTTCTGAGAAAGTCCTGTATATAATTATAAAATAATTCCTCAGGGCATGTTTTTATGTCATCTTTTTGCACCCACAGGTCATTTTTACCCTAAGCCTCACTGATAAATCATGGACTCAATTTACCCCCACTTTTGTATCTCAGTGAGGCAAAGTTCAGAAGGACTTGCTCAGGGAAACGTTTTGGGATTAGGGTTAGAATCGGGTTTAAGATTACCCATTCCAAAGATTCAACTATTTGTATGGAAAAAAATTAAAAGTAAAATGTTCCTAATACGGCTGGGTGGGGCACTGGATAGCACGTCCGCCTCACAGTTGGGAGGGTGCGGGTTCGATTCCACCTCCGGCCCTCCCTGTGTGGAGTTTGCATGTTCTCCCCGGGCCCGCGTGGGTTTTCTCCGGGCACTCCGGTTTCCTCATGCATCCCAAGAACATGCTTGGTAGGCCGATTGAATACTCCAAATTGTCCCTAGGTGTGAGTGCGAGTGCAAATGGTTGTTTGTCTCTGTGTGTCCTGCGATTGGCTGGCAACTGGTTCAGGGTGTCCCCCACCTATTGCCCGATGACGACTGGGATAGGCTCCAGCACGCCCGCGACCCCCGTGGGGACAAAAGCGGTTCAGAAGATGGATGGGTGGATGTTCCTAATATGCTAAGGGAAATATGTGGTTGTCGGAAAGTGCTGCAATATTACCTCCAGGACACAGGAAGGACCAGAGAAGCCGAATGTTTGACTCAATGGAAGCTCAGAATTTCCAAAATGTTAAACAAAGCTTGGAGGGCTGGGTGCACCCGCCCGCTTCACGCTTGCCTGAGCCTGAACACATGACAAGCAAAACCCGAAGGCTTGGAGTGATGATGTGCATTCCAGTTCTTTTAGGTGAACTGAATCTTTAGAATCAGTTCACCTAAAAGAATCCTAATCCTTTGAGTGAACTGAATCTTTAGAATCAGTTCACTCAAAGGATTAGTTCATACGAATCGTTCAATGATCCCCCCCCCCCCCCCCCCACACACACACACACTCACACAAAAGGATACGTTTTTTTTTTTAAATCCCGTGGAAACAACCCATACACATCAAATAATACAACCAAATCGGACGTCAAGCGCAGCACATTCGCTTCTCTCCGGGGGGGAGGGCAGGGGTGCTAGTGTGACGTCAAATCAAACGCTGCGCGTTCGCTTCTCTTCCGGGGGGGCTAATCGGACGTCAAGCGCTTTGTGTGGCGGGTTAGGGTTAGGGCAGTTGTGCGGGCCACATTCAATTATGTTTTCAGAATTTGCTGCGAGCCAATAAAAACTGGACCGAGGGCCGTAGTTTGGACACCCCTAGGTTAGAGCTAGGGTTAGGGTTAGAGCTAGAGCTAGGGTTAGGGTTAGGCTAAGAGCTAGGGTTAGAACTTAGGTTAGGGTTAGATCTGGGGCTAGGGTTAGAGCTAGGGTTAGAGCTAGGATTAGGGTTAGAGCTAGGGTTAGGGTAAGAGTTAGAGCTAGAGCTAGGGTTAGGGTTAGAGCTAGGGTTATGATTAGGGTTAGGGCTAGGGATAGGGTTAGGGTTAGCGCTAGGGCTAGGGTTAGGGTTAGCGCTAGGGTTAGGGTTAGACCTACTGGTTGAAGTCATATGAACTGAAAAAAGAACAAATCACCTTAGGAAGTGATTTGTTCACTCTCGTTCACTGAAAAGATCCGTTGTTTTGAGCGAATCGTTCACTCACGAGCCAACACTTGCTTGGAGGGAAGGCGGGAGCGAGTGTAGGCAATGCTGCGAACGGGAGATGTGCAGGAATAGCTCCTCAATGTTTAGATTTGTGCGTAAGCTGGATGTGTGGATGCACGACTCCTCTCCTTCCAACTCATCATCTCTTAAGCTTCCTCACTATTGTTTTGCCAGACGACATGACTGCATGCCTCTTTTTCTTTTGTGTTGGTGGACCATGTGAGGCTCTTGAATGTAAGTGGTCCTTTGTTGTTTAAGTCACTGTCATCTATCGTCAGGTTGCAGGAAACTTTGTTGCGGCGTGTAATTTGAGCTTTACATTTGAAAGCATGTGCATGCCGCTGTCATTGTTCACTTAAGAACTTCAGTCCGTGTCAAGTGAGATAGACTTTTTGGGCTCCAGTCTATCTATACTTCAAGCAACTGAGAATGAATATATTCAAATATACAAAAATATTTTGGTAAAGAAACCAAGTTTGTGTTGCATTTCTCCCAAGAAATCACCGGGTTGATCTATTCCTGCTAATTCATGCAAGTGAGTGTAATGTGTAAGAAGGTGGAATGTATGTGATGGGGATTACACCTGACATCATCAATGAATAATACAAACATTGAATGTACACTTCTATTAATAATGCAAAACTTTTCAAAGCCGAACGTGAATGGAGAAAATCTTTCGGTGTGCGCACAAACGTGTCAGTGCCCAGTGCACCGTGGTAGGCCTATAATGTTACTTACTGGCCATTGACAGGTTGAGATACAGCAACAATAACTCTAAACTGCAAATTCATGTCACACAATGTATATCTAAGTCAAGTATTTTGTCCTTCAAATGATAATTTTTGTCCTGTGACACTGCTAATGACAATTCTCATACTACCCTAGGTTCAAAAAAAAAAAGTTGTGACTTGTAACTAAAATGCATTCAATATTTACGAGAGGGAAGGTGCACAGTACACTTACAGGAATATTTAAAATCTTGTTCATTTTGCATTTGCAGAATGCCAGTTTTGTGTTTGCTTCAAAACACAGATCTTGCCATATTTGGAACCCAGCAGGGTTTTCTAAGCTTTGGGGGCATTGGCAGCAGTGGCTGCTAGTGGGTCCAATCTTTTTCATACCTTGCCAAAGTCCTCCCCAAAGACTCCAGATCTCGGCTGGAGATTCAAGAACTTGGCATTCAAATTCAGTCTTTTAAGAAAACGACTTTGGCTCCTTGCCACCACACAAAATGAGTTTCAATAAAAGGGAAGGATAGGGTGCCTTTAAATTAAAACCGAAGCTTTAACTAGGTGACATTTATCTGCCTTGTGGGCATTAACCTACATGAATAAGTGCATTGGTTCTACAAGTGAGAAGACATGGCGCTAATCACCAGCAAAACAAAGGCAGAGAAAAACAAAGCTTTTAGCTCAGAGATAATCTTTGAACTAATCAAATACCATTTACTCTGTTCCTTTATTGCTTCAGACACTTTGGTGAAAGTAAGTGCCAATCAACCACACAGAAAGGCATTACTCATGTTACATGTCATGAAACCCTGTGTAGAGGCCACAAATACCGTAATCTTCGGACTATAAGTCGCGTTTTTTTTCATAGTTTGGGTGGGGCGACTTATGCTCAGGAGCGACTCATGTATGTTTTTTTTCACAAGTTTTTACTTGATCATTAACACATCGCTTACAAGTATAGTTGACCACTTCACATGTTATTTTTAGTATAGTTGATTACTTCACATGCTTTGATATCTTTATCTTGAACATATTCAAAACATGAAAAATAGAGAGAAAAAATCAAATAAAATAATTAACACTTTAAAGCGCCATATCCTCTGGACATGTCCTCTGCCGCCAGGATGACATAAAAGACGAGAAATTTGATCGATGGATTTAATGATTTGGAGTGATACAAATGGTTTGATAATATTGTTGTTTATGTGATAGTTATTTAAAATATAGTAGTTTATATATCGTTGTATGGGCCTGTGGAATAATTTGAACTGCGGCGCGG
Organism: Syngnathus typhle; assembly: GCF_033458585.1. Taxonomy (NCBI): domain Eukaryota; kingdom Metazoa; phylum Chordata; class Actinopteri; order Syngnathiformes; family Syngnathidae; genus Syngnathus; species Syngnathus typhle. The sequence goes on from NC_083739.1 coordinate 6,468,455, forward strand.
CACACGGCATTGTTGACAAAGGACGATTGATGGATTTAATGAATTGGAGTGACACAGATGGTTTTATAAACGTGTTATTTATGTAATAGTTTTTTTTAAATAACTGAATGTTACGTCAGGCTCATTCTCAGCTCCTCGTTTGTGTTTATCACGTTAGCATACCGTATTGTTTAGCCTGTTGTTGCTCGTTCATGTCTGATCTTGGTGTTGGATTTTGTCGAATAAATTGCCCCCTAAAATGCGACTTATACTCCGGAGCGACTTATACATGTTTTTTTTTTCACTTTTTGGGACATTTTATGGCTGGTGCGACTTATACTCCGGAGCGACTTATAGTCCAAAAATTACGGTATGTGGAACAATTTGTCCACATTGTAGAATGCATGATTTGTTAGTTATACTGCATCGTGGTTGTGAAGCTTTACACAATTTTATTTTTTCCAGAGCAATTTGAACCCAGGGGGTCAATAGCTAGGTCTGTATATAGTAAATAACATGGCATCAAAGCTGTAAGTCTGTGTGTAACTCATTAATCAATCCAACAATGTGAATTGCAGCATGGAGCAATGGTGTCTAATGATTTAATCAAGGAACGTTTCACGGAAATGGCATTCCTGTTTTTACTGAATCTTCATTGTTTATACTTTGTTTCTTTCCATTGTGGAGAAGTGGCCTTTCTGTTAACCAGCAATACTGTAGAGTGTCGCGTACCAGAGCAGTGTGTACTTCAACACAATGGAGCCTAAGAGGGTATCGATATGGGTGCAATATTTTGTGAACCTTTAAAATGCAAACATTAAAAACTGCTGACCACATCGTGGTGGGAATTGAGATTGGGGTAAATAGGAGAAACTAGGAAATTTGAAATAGAAAATTGATCGCTAGATCATCATTTGCCTTGAACAAAGCAGGCATATTGGGTATTCTTGTAAGCTTTTATAGAGGACACAAATGTGAAGGCAGACATCTTTTGCAAGTAAGATTTTTTTTCCAATATTTGGAGTCTAGTTTTTTTCTAGAATATTATCTCGAATTGCGCTGTAAAGACGCGCACATCTTTCCTTTAAAGATCCAACTTTCCTGACTCAGACTGCAGTACTAACGGAGGATAAATCAACATAATTGCTCCCATGTTACTAACAAAGACCTTTGCAGCTTAGCAGGCAATTGATTTGCTCCGCTGTTCGGCTTACATAGGGTTGCCCCTGTTAATAGGCTCTGTGATCAGTCAAATGCTGGAGTCAACGTTTGGCATTTGAATGTAAGTGGATCGATTTTGCCTTGCTTACAATCATGGTTTGTGTTTTATGTTTCAAAACAAATTTCCGTTTCTATAGCATTGAAAATGTTGTGGGAAGCTTGTTGCATTGTTGGCATTTGAACGAACCACTGGGGGAGAAAAGGCCCAGGAGCAACACACACATTTGTTTGCTTACTGGAGAAGACTTGAGGAGGTACCATGAATAGATCCCTAAAATATTCAAAACAACATCAGCAGACAGACAGACAGATTATCAATAGATCGATAGACACTGCAACTTCCAGTAGCAACCGCGTGGGTCTCACCGCCGGGGGCGACAAGGTCGGAGGTTGACCTTCTGGTCACGTGGTGCAGGGACAACAACTTCCTGCTGAACGTCAACCAAGGAGATTTTTGTTGACTTCCGGAAGGGTCACACCCAACACCTGTCGCTGACCATCGACGGTGCTGTGGTAGAGAGAGTGAGCAGCACCAGATTCCTGGGGGTGCACATCAGTGAGGACCTCTCCTGGTCCACCAACACCGCATCACTGGCGAAGAAAGCTACGAGGCCTACGAGCTATGAGGCCTACTAATGCTACCTACTAGTCCAGCGGTGGCATAGAGGGACCATCATTTATTCAAATCATAATTAATGGCTGTATTAGACTGTAGTCACAAGATCCTGACACCTCTCTTCTTTCATAAAATATGCATGTGGTTTGATTAATGCCACAGCTTTCCCTTTGACAACTCTAGCTCAAGGTCCTCTCTGATTCATCTAATGGCCAAAGCAAATACATAGCTTTTATATTAGGAAGTCCTCACATTTTATGCTACTTTCTGTCATTTTCAGGTGGGTCCTGGCACATTATCATCGCATTGCAATACTTTCACTGCCCTCCTCATGTGAGAGCTCCTCAAGAGCCTGACGTTCTCCTATAATTTATTCATATTCCCACTTTGCACGCCAGGGAAAAAAAACTCTTTTCAAAGCTGGGTCACTCATCTAAACTGGCTGCATTTGACAGTTTTTTTTCTGTGGAACTCAAAACAGAGCATCCTCCATTTGAGGCAATAAATGACAATGTCACACTAACATGACAAGATGACATGACAGGACCGAGACAGAGATGTCGAGGCTAGCTACCTTCCATCACTTTACCCATCCTTCCCATTTTTCAATGCAGTATTCACTGCACCTGTGTCAGGTACCTTGCAATTAACACTTTTGTAATTGATATAAGTGATATTTATTTTTAATGCATTATCCTATTTAGGGTATGATTTACACTATGCTGTCTATTTTGTTGCACGTGCATCACAGAGAAGCAGACCACATACAAGAAAGATTGCAAATGGTGGCTTGACCCCCAAACTTTGCTTCGTGGGCTTGCACGCTGTGCTTAAGGGTACAACGACAGCCAAGTTGCCTCACATTATTTTCCTCTTGCATGTTACAGCGTCTGCTCGCCATAATTTAATTTCAAAGAAAGGTATGCAACCTGTCAATCTCAGCTCTCGGGTCATAACCCCATCGTGGTTCATCCCAGTGAGTCTTTGCCACATTCCACTCATTCCTGGGTGCTTAAAAGGGAGACCTCATGCAACTGACAGTGAAGGCCTGTTTCCCCAAATTCAGAGGAGCTGAGCACAGATTTCTTCAATCCAGTCACAGAGAGCACAGCGAGAATCCAATTTAAAGGACTGCAGTGTTTGGTATCACAACATGTGGAAAAGAACATAAAACAGAGTTACATCTTCTTCATCTCGTGTCAATTTCCAAAGAATATTATTTTTGAATAAATTAAAGTTGTTCCTTATAAGACTGACACTTAACAGTATTTGACCAGCTGTTTCATGTCAGCGCTCCCATGAGACAAAATGTCTAACTCATGTTTGATAAACGTGTCATTGTCAAAGTGAGGCCTCCATTATTAAGAACTGCACTCAAAGTTGCTGTTATTGAATTTAGATTTAAGGCTGGCTCACTGGGCTTCTTTGAGAGGTCAGACATTATATAAATCTCACAAATTAATATACAACAATATCAATACAGGATGGGCAGGTGTGCTGGAGCTCCACCAATTGAGTTTATTCCCATTTGTTTTCATTTTAGCGAGTAGAATTGTTCCAAAACTATTCACCAATTTCCAAGTTTTGTGCAGGTGCTCACTTATTTTTAACATGGACAGTAAAAAAGATGTTATTAAGGGAGAATTTCTGGAGTTAATTATTATGTTGTGATTCACATACATTGCATCAGAACTACATCACCTCTCACCATATATCATCTGGAATAGACACCAACCCACCACTGACCATGAACTGAAAATGAATAGAAGGATAAAGTGAAAGCAGGAGACGAACTATAAAGTGCTGATTCAAATTAATTTACCCTGGCTAGAAGATAGTGAGGTTCTTAACTTTTTTTGTGTTTCTTTAAGCAGCGACACCCAGCTGGGCATGCATGACAGAAGTCCCCAGAAGAACATGTCATGGTATATTGCAAAAGCGCATACGACCGTAGCACACAGTGTGAACATTAGAATTTACTAACTGTCCTGTACTAAAATCATATGTCTACAAAAGGAATGTCAGTGGTCTGCGTTCTTGTGGTGCATTTTATCTGTAACTAGTAATCAGACGTCTCAAAGTTTAGGATAGACTTAAGAGAGACCTTACTAAAAAATTGAGTTATAATCTTGGTTTCACGCTGCTTTTCTTGAACTAAGCCCAACCACGTTGGTTGTCTGACTAAAGTGAATGCTAAACATTCAGAATGGCGTATGCTTTTATGGAGGCAGTTGTGTGGGCGATTAAAGGGCTGACTTGCAACTTGGAGATTAATCTAAGCTTCTTTCCTTTAGGGTCGTGTTTTTGTTCTCATCCCCTAAAACAGCTGCAACGTTAATATATCTTAAGGGGAATGCTACATTACAGAGGGAAAATTCTTTGTTGGGATGTGTTTGGGCTGCTTTGATGCACATTATAATAGACACACATGCACATGTGAGGTCGCGGGAGTAATGCACAGTATACATAATGGCACACAGGCCAACATATTTACATGGCATGTTTGCGTCTGACACATCTGACAGGGACTCGTAGAGCTGACTCCGCCCTAGGTGAAGGTCCAGTGATTGGCCTATATAGAGGCCCGTTGGCAGATTTGAATAGGGAAGCCGGGTAGGAGGAGGAGGGATGGAGGCGTTGCACTTTGAGTCTGCCCTCTCTCTCTTTTTCCCTCTCTCCCCTCCCTTTCTCTCCTCAGTGTCAGGATGCACTGGATTGCATAGGCAGGGTAGGAAGCATGTCATGAGAGGTGATGACACAGCCACGGAGCTGTGGCCACATCCTCGTAGACTGTTTTGACTGCTGGCGACTTCTTTTTGCCTCGTACACTCCTGCTGGAGCTGAGAAAGCTAAAGATAGCCATCCCTATGTTCTCTTGCTCTCCTTTTTCGGTTTGCCTTTGGATGATGGGATAATAACCATGTGGAAGGTAAGATGAGGGAAGGGATGAGGAGGAAGGGGCATTGTTGCCGTTGTTTTCGTTTTTCCTTTTTGTTCTCTTGCTAGAAGTTTGTTCTGCTCTTAATGTACTCCAGATTTAGTTTCTTAGGGAATCCTGACTACATTGAAAACAATATTGCAGCACCTGCAACCACCAACAGGAAGGAGAAAGCAGACAACAATATGGTTTCGCTCCCCCTTTGTAGCTCAAATAGCTTTCACTCGTTTGAAAAGACCTATGACTGTGTCTGTGTGTGTGTGTGTGTGTGGGGGGGGCTCCATTCATGCAGACAAGCATTTGTAGGGTCAGAGGTCACAGATGTTGACTCGTAGTCTCCGCTCAAGTTCATCCCAAATGTTGTTTCATGAGGTCAGCTCTCAAGTTCTTGCAAACTATGTCCGTCAAAATAACCCTTAGTGGACCCAGTTTTCTGTCCTGGGAAACAGTCATGCTGGAACAGAAAAGGGTTTTCCCCATACCGTCGCCACAAAGTTGGAAACATAAAGCTATTCAAAATATATTGTTTTCAGTTCTGAATGATTAAGATTTAAGGTGGCAATGAGTGATGAAAAAAGTATATATATTTTTAATCTAATGATTTAATAGCTGTTTCCCAATACAAACATATAGTGTTGAATCTTGGCTGATGCAAAATAGGAATGTAGGGTTGGAGCAGAGTGTACCAGCAGTACTGGAATGATAATGACAGAGCTGCAGATGTTAGGGAATGCTGGAGGGCCATCTGTGTCCTGAACTAAGAGGCACTTTTGGAGTTGGTAATCTCACAACAGCAGTGGGACTCAATATTAAAATCTATATTGAGTCAGATGCGTGCATCATTGTGGGTTTGGGGCACTTGGGTGTGTGTGACCCAGTTTTACTCATCAACTGTTTTTCTTGATGCTTGAAGGCCAAACCTAATGATAGGACACAGTGCCTTGATGGATGCTGGAGAGGATGTCTGAGAATGCTGATTACATATCTTATGTTTCCTTACATTCATATTGTGTCTCTGCTTATAAGCCATGTGAGTGTAGCTGGAAAGAAGCGAGGCAAGAAACTCCTACATCTTTACACGTGTTTCGTGTGTGCGGAGCCACGTGTGTAACAGATGGGATGAGCCTCCCCTCCCGAGCTCAACCTGCTCAGGTCATGGGGCAACAAGGAAATCAACTGTGTGATATGTGACATGCAATGTGGCTTATACAGGAAGGACTTTAATGTTTTGTGCAACATTTGTTTGTAACCAATTTAGCACCCATGTTGTCAATGCTGTTTCCTGTTTCCCATGCATGACATGTTTCGGTGCCATTGTCAAGAGCGCTAGTCCTTGTGAAAAGCATCCCAGCTGTTAGTTAGACTGGCCCCGAAGCTAGTGTGAAAAATGTTGAAGATAAATATAGCTAAGAGAGTATTGCGATGCCTTTTCCTCTCCAAGTGCTTTCTAATTGTTTGTGTACAAATAATTGCATCCTTGAACTCATAGTTCACTGTGGGAAAAGAAAAACCATGAAAAAGTTGAGACGTCCTTTACAAACAGGTATAATCTTGCAAAAAATGTTTGTTTTACAAACCAGTCCATGTGTCTGCCAGTTGTGACGTCCAATAACTTTGGTTGGCAAGGTTAGTCTGAGGTTACAAATTGAGTATTGAGTGACACAGTCAGAAAGGTGGGACTTTATTTCACTCAATATTATGTGGTGAGAAGAATTTCTAAAACAATTTCAGTATTCAAGTCTTTTGCCTTTCCAGACATCTCAGTTAAAGTGGTTTGGAAGTGTTTGTCACACCCAATCAACCTTTTTTGTGCTTGGTCTAATTCTGGTTGCGGATAACTCCGAGACAATGCATCTCTCGCTGTCGTCCATCAACATCTTTGACAACAAACATGGTTACATTCCCTTCCTTTGTTTTCTCTTAATGTCACATCTAATTTTGCAAATATTGTCACATCTAATTTGGATCATTTAAGCACATACGCACACACAAGCAAACAGACACGTCACCCTCTGTCATACTCTGGACTTGCATACAGGCTTATCCTGTAGTCAACCACCTCACAATATGAAAGGCTGCGATTGGTTACAGTCCAGCGTGGGTGGGAACGGATTATAGATCATTTTTCTGTGTGGAATCACACAAAGGCGATGTGTGTGCATGCGTGTGTGTGTGTCACATAATCAGACAGTGACTGCAGTGTTTTATGGCGAGGAAGAGGAAGTGGAGAAGGAAGGGGAAAAGGAAGTAGGTTAAGATATTTGACATCACTTAGCTATGAACCCTGGCACTTTGGCCCACATTAGGCTGCATGTCTGCACTGCAAAATTAATCATGTGTTTCCTACTACTTTCTGAGCATTTAAGTGGACAGCAAAATAGGAAGTGTGGCATCTGTAATGTACCTGTGACTTTGTGCTAAACATTATTGTTTTATTTGTGTGAATGATCCAACCCTTTTCTGATTGAGATACACGTTACAAGTTTATTTCATTCATAAATCCTCCATGAGGTAGTGGTCAAGGTCATTTTGCCAGGCAAGAGTCCTGTTTTCATGTCTGAGAAATTTAAGATACAAGCTATCATCGAATAGTGGGTCACTCGCTTTCATGTGTTATTCAAGCAAAAAACAAACAGACAAACAACGAACAAGCAAACAAACAAATAATGCAATATGTTAACTTTCAAATATTCATGGATTTTCACAATTTGCAAAAAGGTTGAATTTAGGGCTCACTATAAACATCTCAAAAAGGAAATCAACCCCCAAATTTAATAATTTATTGTACATTCCTCCACTAGTCTGAACACAGCATTCTGATTAATATTGCATTTGTAGGATATGAGTTCATCAGCAAAATTCACCTGTCTTAATCTATCTAAGGGGGCGGACATTTTGCCACTTGCTGTCAACTGACATCATGGTGGCCAGCTCTCAGGTCACAACTAAACTAAGTTTCATAAAACTGGTGAGCCATGATTGGTTGTGCAACTGTGATGTCGTTTTCAGTTGACAATAAGTGGCAAAATGGCCGTACTGCTGCAATAGATAAAAATAGGTGGATTTTGCCTGTTTAACTCATATTCCACAAACCAAACATTGGGGTGCACAGGACATATGAAAGTAATGTAGTTAATGTAGAAGCTAACCTAATACAGCTTCATCTACAGCCTGAAAGCTGCTATGCGCCTTCCAGGCCTGTTTGCTATATTTGCATGTTTAGTGTGTCCTGAGTGACACACACATACGCACACTGGGGTCTGATTATGTGCGGCGGGTCAGCGGGGATGACCTACTTTTTGATTCTGCTCGCCAAATGGTGGGCGCCCTGCCCTTCTCAAAGTATGTTTCTCTTCAGTAAAATAATGCTTTAATAAGCTTTGTGACAATCAGAATGCTGGAAAACACACTGGTGTCAACATGCATCTGTCAGGCCAATAACTCACACATTTACTTACTATTTGGACTCAAAGCTCAAATACTTGCAGGACGTCCATGACTTGTATTACAAATAATAACTACGTCGCTGGCATACTGTGAATAGATACATTTTCTCTACATGCGTTATATTCATAATTGATCATTTTCTGACAATATAAGTACAATTAGATTATTTCCCATGGCACTAAGATGACACAGGACCCTAGTTAAGAATCATTGCTCAAGACCATCAAAAAACAAACACTAAAGGAAAGTGTGACTGTAAAAGAGTGTGTAAACTTTTGACCCATAAATGTACATTTTCAATGAGGGGGTGCTACTTCATTGATTGAATCTGTATATCGTCTCTGTTTTTTTTAAATTAGTTAACTTATTTCAAGACCATGTCTGCCCATGCAATAGGTCTGCTCAAGCTTGACTCTGCTGCCCCCATGAGGTCATGAGATATTGATGCATGCTTGATCCATCAATTTCCTTCACTTCATATAAAAAATAAAATGCCTTTCTTTATGGTGATTTAGTTTGATGGCTTTTTTTAACTGATTCCTCTCTCGCCTACAGATATTTGAGTGGTTCCCCTGGATTTTGCTGACATTGTTCCTCGCTCCACTTGGTTTCCCCTGAACAGGATGGACACTCTGGAGTCAGAGCTCACCTGCCCAATCTGCTTGGAGCTCTTTGAGGACCCGCTGCTGCTCCCCTGTGCCCACAGCCTATGTTTTGGATGTGCTCACCGCATCCTTGTCTCACACTGTACCACTAACGAATCGGTTCAAAGTATCAGCGCCTTCCAGTGTCCCACGTGCAGATATGTCATATCCTTGAGACCTGATCGTGGACTTGAAGGACTCAAGAGGAACGTGACCTTGCAAAACATCATTGATAGAGTTCAGCAGGCCTCGACATCAAGTGGCCTTCCTCTGCCGCTGCCCCTTCCCGCCCCTCAAAGTGGGCCCAACTCGCCTGGTGAAGAAGACAGCGAGCGGTTGGCTCTAGTCCCCGTCAGTGCTGCAATGTCGAGCCCGGGAACGTCTCCAGAACCGGTCCAGTGCCAGTTTTGCGAGCAGGATCCGCCAGAGGAGGCGATCAAGACATGCGTGACGTGTGAAGTGTCCTACTGTGAGGAGTGCCTCAGGGCCACTCACCCCAACAAGAAGCCATTTACTGGACATCGGCTCATTGAGCCCATGCCGGGCTCCCACCTGCGAGGGCTGCAATGCTTGGAGCATGAGGAGGAGAAGGTCAACATGTACTGTGTAACTGATGACCAGCTCATCTGCTCCCTCTGCAAACTGGTGGGAAGACACAGAGACCACCAAGTGGCAGCACTGAGTGAACGCTTTGAAAAACTCAGGGTGAGTGACTACATTTTGATTTGAGATTATTGATGTCTGTTTTATAGTTTTAATAGCTCAATAGTCAAATAAGGAATACGAAATATATTAGACCTACCCTTTTGTGGAAAGAAATCAAAGGTCAAATAAGGGTCAGAAGAGCAAAGATGTCATTTGTCACACTTAACATGACCCGCCAGATTGTTGCCCACTGAGGGCAGATTTTTAAGCTATCTGATCAGTTGTATAGTATTTACCAACATTTTTGCTCTCAACTGATTTTTATTTTGGGCTGCCTCTCTATTTGGTGCACATTATAATCATTACAATTACATTACACCCAACCGGAGACTTACAATTTGAAAAGCATAGGGGAAATGGTGTATGTTCAGTATTTGAAAAAACAAACATTTTCTTACAAATAAGAAAGTTTTGAGCAGGAAGTAAATCCCTCTCAGAATAAGATTTGTTTCCACTGGAGTTGAGATGTTATTGTTTTTGTCATTAGACAATTACTGTGTGCGGTTTGTGTGCACAGAGCCATGTGTGCAGCACCACTATGGACACATGTAGCCGGACCCTTAATCAATGGAGAAACCTGACAATATTCGATGAGGTAGCAGTGTAATGAGTGCCAAATCACTTGCTGGGTGTTAGATGGGGTTTAATTGAGCGGAGCTATACTGTATGAGCTATACTCTATATGAGTATTTGGTAGGGATGGCATCGTCATTCCAAGAGATGATTCAAAATCCCGCTTGCATAATTATAATAAAACTCACTGACATTGTCAGAAAGATATTAATTTAACATTAGGCATACTGTTGTGTTTGGTGCACAACTGCATTATAAGCAACAGATTATCCGGAGGTCAAAGTGTTAAGTGTCATCCACTCGTGCATTTATCAACCTAAGCTTTGCCCTAAATATTATACTGATTGCTTGCATAGAAAAATTCACATCACCACACAGAGGAAAACTCAACCCACAGTCTGCACACTCATTCATTCATCTGAAAATAAAACTATTATGGTGGAACATTTCCTGAGAAGTCATGTTGCATTTATGCAAGATAACATACATAATTTATTTGAGTTTTTTTGTCAATCAAGACTTTGCATGACTTGATTAGACATTTCCTAAAGGCTTCTCCCATGTAAGAAAACTTTTATAATTAAAACTTAAAATGTGACCTCTCACTCATTTTATTTTACTTCCATTTGGACTCTGACAAGTTTGAGAAAAAAAACCCAGTTGTGACCCATTTTACGGTTCCTACTTTTTGCTCTGACGTGATGTGAATTAGCGATATCCTAACATCTCTCATTCTGAATCGCTCACATACGCACATGCACGCACGCACACACACACGCACGCACGCACCCAAAAAGCATGCTGGATAACTCGAGTAGTTTCCTATTTCATTTTAAGTCTGATAAGAGCCGTAGGGGTTATTGTTGAAATAACCCTCCTTATCCAAGATAAAATTACCCACAGGCGCTTGTAAAAAAAAAAAGAAAAAAAAACACACACATCCAAGTCTTGGATGGTTGGTGAGAGTGGGAGAAACCTCCAGGATAAAAGATGTGAGCTGCTGTGTGAGCACACTGGCTTCATTGTTAAGATTTATTGTGTTTTTCAGTAATCCATTAGCTTTAATCAACTGCCTCAAGTGGGGACTGCATCGTTTGGTCAACTATCATTTTAAATGAGGAAGTACAGTTCATGTGCTATAGCTGGCATTGAATGCATGTGTGCGGATAAGCATTTGTGCATAAACATGCACATAAGCATGTGCAAAGCCAAACAGCAACATTTTAATATGAATGACAGGTGGGCAAGGATGTGACCTGCAAGTAAAGCATCTTCATAACCATTAATGCTTAAGCGCACACAAAGGAGGGCAGAGTTGCAAGGCAGGCTACTATTCCTTTTGTGTACCAACATCGTATTAAGGCCATCCTTTAAGCTCCTTATGCTACGGTGAGGTTCACCCATTAAGACAAACGACGCAAATCCCTCAAATCTCTTGCTGTTTATTGCTGAGTTTCAGAATAAAGCTGATTTCAGAAAAAATACTAGATAAAACATGAGGAATGTGATCTTGTTTATCAGTGTGAACTTTTAAAGATATGCACTTTTTGTTCTTATTTTCATTGAGATAGATTGTGGCAAGATGTAGCTCTTTTAGAAAGGCACCACAGAAGCACTCAACTTGGATTAATTTCTAGGAGGGAAAAGGAGTTCTGCATGGGACAGACACAGCATCAGATCAGCTTAAGCATGCTCGATTTGGCAATTTGGTGAAACTCTTGGATTTAAAGGGGACAACATGTAACTCTTCCCTTGCTGGCAACAAGTATAGGGAGATGATCTGAAAATAGAAAGAGGACAAAAAAATACATATACGTATATACTGTATAAGAAAAAAGAGGGAGGACATCCTGTCACCTTTTTGCCGGTTCGTTAGCCGCGAGGGCTGCGTACGCTCATAGGAGGTTAAAAAAGCTTTAGATGCCTAATTTGCCGCTTGGCTGGGTTTGCGCATGGCTTGGTGCTCAGTGGAGCGGTTGTCCCACTCACATCCTCTGCTAGTGCAGGACTGTGTATAAGGATTGGACGGGACAAGATGAGGCGGCATTGCAGGGATGAGGGTTATCACCCTCTTGCAGAGGTATGGAAATACACTTGGAAAGTTACTGGGATGCTTTGACATAGCAGGATGTAACAGAATGAAAGGGCCGTGCATTGATATGTCTGTTTTTGTTTAGTTGAAGAAGGTTGTCTCAAAACTTACTTGGCTTTTGAAAACTCAAAGGGTGGATCGCCTTTTGCTTTCATTCGAGGCTTCACTGTTGTTGTACTTGAATGGATTCCTTCTCATTAGTGTCAACTCAATGTCTTTTTCTCCAGCAAGCATTGGATTCAAACCTGAGTAATCTCATCAAGAGAAACAACGAGCTCGAGTCGCTGATGGGAAAATTGATTCAGACTTGTCAACATGTGGAGGTAAGTGATTTCCTGAGTCTTATCGGGAACTGCATCATCGGTGATCAGTCACATATTGTTAGATTCACCGGGCCATGGGATTAATTATGTAAATGGTATCATGTTTTCCCATTTTCTTTTGCACAACAGCAATATGAGATTCTTTTCAGTCGACAATCTTTTCCTTTACTCAACCCAGGAAAATAAACTATAACATCATAGAAAATTGATTCCAATGGCATTATGGCGTCATAGCACTCACTGTCTGTCCACGTCTATATCATTCCCCAAATTATTCAGAACACATAGGAAGCATAATTGCACTGTTCCTGGGATCATTTATTATTATTTAGAAATTGGCCAACAGTGTAGGTTAAAAAAAGGAAAGTAGTACTTTATTGTGTAGCTGAGAGTGAGATAGATTTAATGTTATTCATTTTTTTGCAGCATTATGAGTTCACATGCATAAAAGAATCGAGGGCAGCGCATCACATCTAGCTAAGATGACTCTGGTATTTGTCAGCAGCTTTTCTTTTTAAACCCGCACACTGACATTACATGCACAAGCACTCAAAGAAGCTTTTTTTTTTTTTTTTTTTTTAAAAAGCAACGCCCGTGGGTTAAAACTGCAGCAGCATCTCTATGGAGTAAATGGAGAGTGACGTTTTTGCCTGACATGTCCTTTAGAAACTACAAAGAGCCAGTATTGTGCTTCATCAAGATGCTGTAAAGCCAAAGTGTGCGTGTTGTTTGTGAAGTTAGCACTCTAGTTTTGATGATGCAGGCATTTGAAATTTGCCCCCAAAATGAAAAAAGCAATGAATAAATGATGCACAAAACAAGGGTGAAAAAAAATGGTCCCACTTCCCTGTTCCCTCCGATCGCCCTGTGCATTATTGTTCACTTCACACACTCCAGACTCCCAAAATAGCCTGAGGAGAGTCCATCTGAATTCTGTTGTGTTGGGAGTGTGCTTTGATGTGGGTTGGAATCGTCATGCCGGGTTACACTAGAAATTCACTGCACTGACAATCCCTCCGGCTGCTTCAGTATTTCTCATTGGCTTTATTACTAAGCTCACCTCATCTGCATTGTAAAATGGTTGAACGCTCTCCATTTTTTTTCAGTATTCCGTAAATGAATCACTTGATCAGCATGCTGTGTTACATTCTGCCGGTAGGCTTTGCCAACAGTCCTTAAATACTCTAATTCTGTGCATTGCACACAATGTGCTTTGCATAGCAACTGTGTGGATGCAACTAATACTCTTTCTGTGGGGCTGTAGCATATCTAAGGTGTACTACTTGAACGTCAATTTAAGACTCCATTTTAGAATCAGGATTTGCACTTTGGAAGCCCATGGCAATAATTCCAGGCAAGGATCAGACAGATGGGCAATCTGTGATTTGAACGTTAGAAGATTAGATTCATGTCTGTTGCATCTGTTGTACAACAGCAACAATAATACTAATTATAAATACTTAGGATGCAGGAAATATTGGTATACATATAAATAGGCGTATCATTATGAAGACAGTGGGCGTGGGATAGCAGCATGGGATAGTGACCGGGCTGACCGGTGAATAACAAAAATCTTGAAAATGCATTGTCTACTCGGCGATATTCTCACAGAGGTTAAAGAAGTGTCTCACTGTGGCTTTCTTCGCAGGTGAATGCATCCCGCCAGGAGGGCAAGCTCTTGGATGAGTGCGACACTTTGATCGACATCATCCAGCAGAGGAGACAAATTATTGGCAACAAGATTAAGGAGGGGAAAGTAAGGGGGCTCAACAGTGGGAATACAAATTGATCATTAAAATACTTGCGAGTCCTTGTTTTGGGTCAAATGCAGTACTCTATTTTCTCACTATGCCTTGACTTATTTATGGCATGACATTCAAACAGACTGACTACCCAAAATAGGTCCTGCCGCATTCCGCAGTGACTAAGCATGTACTGTAAACTTCTCATGATGCATACAGTGAGACTTTCATGATACATAGCACCATTCTAGAATGTAATATCGCATTGAAGCAACAGCAAAATCCGATCAACACATTTTGATTCGATGCAGGACTAAGCAGGATCAATGGGACTCTAAATAGTCTGCAATGCTTGAAGTACTTTCAAAGCATCAGATTTGAACAGAGATTACAATATTCATGCCAAATTACTGAGGACATGTCCCCTGCCCTAATTTCAGTGTGACCTCAATCTGTCTCTTAAAATCTTTGTCTGTCGTGAAAGAGAGTGGAATTGGTTCTTATTTAAAGGTCATAGTTCCGTAACAGACATTTACAGACAAATCTAGAATAAGGAAAACAGTCAATACAAGAAGCATTGTAGTTGGGATCATCATCTCTTCACTTAAGCATTGTCACATTGTTTAAAACCGTTTTGTATATGCGCAAAAATCCATCCATCCTTTTTATATTAAATAGGTTGTGCGAACTGGAGCCTATACTCTCTAGTATGTAATATAAAGGTGGATAGACAAAACTGATTTGCTTTCATCTCACAAGTTGCACGTTGATCGGCTGATCAATAATAGATTAATGTGCATGTTGAAGGTTATCTTGCTGCAATGCAGGGGGGCTTTACTTCTAGAAAGGTACAGAATATAAAAATGTTTCATGGACGCCAGCCTCAGGAAGGTACAAACTTTCCACTGCAGTTGTAAGGCAATGAGACAGGGCAGTGACCTGGACTTCTAGCTCAGCAGTTAGTGCTCTGCGCTTCCAAGCTGGGGCCGCGTGTACGGTTCCATGTAGCGTGACTCTTTTGTTACCCTCGGTGTCAGGCTCGGCGGACTCAGGTTTTTGCTTTGACTCCTCTGATTTTGTTGAAAATGGGGGACACGGCACGGATAGGCCGTGGAAATGTCTACATCCATCCCACAAGGGTGCACAAAGGTTTAATCTTCACCGTCATGCTCAATTCTACCTGCCAAAGTCGAGCAAAATACCAAAAGAAAGAAAACTTCACACGTGCGCACAGTAAGACTGTGCTTTATGCCAGACTTGATGATTCTTGTCCTTATACTGTCTTATCCACACTAACACAGGAGCGTGCTATAACCTAATAATGTGTTGGGGTTTTTATATTTGTCACAACTGGTTTCAACTGGTAAGTGTGCCAAAGAGTGACGTAGATAAGTAAAGGTGCAGAAATTTCAAGTAGAGAAGGTTACAGCTATATAAAGGCATAGCTCAAATTGACTACCTAATTATGCGTGCCATTATGAGGCCCAATCGAACAGTAACGTCTCTCATCATAATGTGTAGATAATAACATTAATAGCTAATAATAAACTGGTAGATGTTAGTTTGAGGTTTTTGAGACAGATCCAAAAGTGGTTCCGCTGACATGGTTCTAAAAAAGAAAAGAAATAGTAGACACCGGGTCATTTTCTCCTCACAATTATAAGACACAATAGCAATTTAGCAGAGTGAGGATGGCATTTAAAAGAAGGATGAATGTGAACAGCGTTCGGGGACTTTTAAAAATCAACATCAATCTACGTGCACTCCTGCAACCTGTCATTTCTTCTTTTTACTGAGCATTTTTTCCACTCCCTACTCAGGCGCAAAGGCTACGCAAGCTAGCCCAGGAGATCTCCAACTGTCAGCAGTGTATCGAGAGATCCTCTGTGCTAATCACACAAGCTGACCAGACACTGAAAGAGGGGGACCACGCCCGCTTTCTGCAGACTGCTAAAAGCATCAACGACAGGTCAGGCACTAAGGAGAGGACAATGTGAGACAATAGGAGTTTGTTTGAAAACTTTCTGTGAACTTGATTTTCCCACTACATTTCCTATTTACCCGAACCTTATCCCATTTGTCTTAAGCTGTTCAATTGATTTATAGCGGGTATGTGCCACCTTTTATACAAAAACTTGCTTTTCCATAATTCTAAAGGCACATTTTGCTGAATATATTTATAGTATTGAATAACATGCAGTATTTGGGTTGGGCTGTTTTAGGGTTTCCATGGCAACTGCATCAACCCAAGTGCTTATTCCTGAGATACATCTGACAGACACATTTGACAACTTTGCCCTGGACTTCTCCAGAGAGAAGAAACTGCTGGAAAATCTCGATTACCTCACTGGTAAATCCTAAACCTAATTTCTTCACATGAAGGAATTCAATTTTAATTTGCACCACTTTAATGAGCCGCACATTTTCAATATGTAAGTTCCAAACAATGTCTCTTTCTTTGGGTTCATGTTTAATAAAATATTTTTCACTACCCTCAAAACCTTTTGAAAAGTTTCAAAGGTCTAGATTCATTTTTTTGAATTCATTCATTTCGAATTCCTTTAAACTGTCTTTGATCAAAAAATGAGAGGAACCCTTTATTAATAAATTCTTAAAATTATTTGACAAAGAATTATAAGTGTGCAAAATTATACATTTGAATAAAAAGTATGGACGAAACAGAAAATTTACAGCTAACTGTAACTAAAGTAACTAAATAGTCTGTTGATGTGTATTTACTTTGCATGCACAGAACATTGCACATGAATATAACACAAAAGTCATACTGGCCAACAGCAAATTTTAATTGGAGATGGCTCTATGTGTCCCTTCATGCATTTTTTATGTAGATTTCAAGAATGTACTTTTACCTATTACCTTTAGGCAGTCCTATCATTATGGATCATATATAACAAAAGTTTTATTTCTTGCCTCCACAGCTCCGTCTGCACCGTGCATTAGGGAAGAGCTATGCACAGCATCCTATGACACTATCTCAGTCCACTGGACATCTGATGATGAATTCACAGTAGTGTCGTACGAACTCCAATATGCCATCTTCACTGGACAGTCCAACATTGCCAGTAAGTTTTGTGTTGAACGTAAAAAAGCAACAAACCAACATCTCTACCTAAGCACCAAACACCATTTGAAAATGTAATTCAAAAGGTATCCTGACACAACATTGTGCCTCATTCAAATACCTATATACCGCAATTTCTGGACTATAAGTTGCACCTGATTAGAAGAAGGCATCAGCTAAAACTAGAGGGAAATCTTGTTTCGTTCATATATAAGCTGCACCGGACTCTACTTCATCCAATTTTAGTCATCTCGTTACTTTCAACTCTTTCGTCTCAGGTTTGTGCAACTCATTGGAGAGCTGGATGATTGTGCCCAATATCAAACAGAACCACTACACTGTACATGGCCTGCAGAGTGGCACCAAGTATATCATCGTTGTCAAAGCGATTAACCAAGCGGGGAGTCGAAGCAGTGAACCGGGGACTCTGAAAACTAACAGTAGGTTGCCAACTAAGGAAAACTCAAATGAACACAGGCCAACCTCTAATAAAACCTAATAGATGATGTATTTGAAACATTTTCATTTACTTTATCATTTTCTCCACTTAGTCACAGATGGGTTTAATTATTTCCCTTCTGCAAACCCGAAATTACCGTAAATAAATGAGGTGTCCTGTGAGTGATCTTGCATGCTATTAATCTCAATGTGGTCATGTTTCAGCATCAATTTGTTTTGCCATTCCACCCCTTCTTTCTGGCAGGTCAGCCCTTCAAGCTGGACCCCAAATCTGCTCACAAGAAGCTAAAAATCTCACACGACAACCTGACGGTGGAGCGTGACGAGAGCACATCCAAAAAAGGCCACAGCCAAGAGCGCTTTTCCAGCCAGAGCAGCTACGGGGTGGTGGGGAACGTTTATATTGACAGTGGGCGGCACTACTGGGAGGCTATGATTGGGGGAAGCACTTGGTGAGTTATTTTTTTGACCATATGTCCATAATGAATGTTTTTCTGTAAAAATGGATGACATGGTAGGCAGGAACCCAGAAACCTTTTAAAAATGCAAATCAACAATTTTGTGTTTTTTTACTTGGTCATTCTTATGTCAACATCTAACACCCCTCCCCCCTAGGTACGCCGTGGGTATAGCATACAAGTCAGCGCCTAAGCACGAGTGGATCGGCAAGAACTCATCCTCATGGGTGCTCTGCCGTTGTAACAACTCCTGGGTGGTCCGCCACAACAGTAAAGATCTGGCAATTGAGCCTTCGCCCCATCTGCGCAGAGTAGGCATCCTCTTGGACTACGACGCTGGCCAACTCACCTTCTACGACGCCGTGGGCTCTCAGCATTTGCACACCTTCCACATCTCCTTCGTGCAACCCGTGTGTCCTGTGTTCAATGTGTGGAACAAGTGTCTGACAATCCTTTCGGGCCTCCCCATTCCTGACCATCTGGAAGAACTAGAGCCTCAAGAATAAGCACATCCACAAGCCAAGTAACACTTGTCCTGCACTTGATAGTTCCTTTTACTTGCTGTGATTTTCTTTGGCTACTTCCCCAAAAGTCAGCTACTTAGAGTTGAGATAATCGTACTGTATTGTTTTTGCCTCTGTGACAATCCTAACCTGAGTGGATGGTTAGCCGTAAACATTCCAAATAAATCCACATTTTCTTTGCAGACATTCCCACACAACTTCAAAGGAGTTTGCACAACAGGGAGAAAGGGAGAATGTATGGAAATTATTTTCAATTTCACACTAGCAGTGACACTGTTTTACATTATGGCTATTCTTGACAAAAGACCAAAGTAAATACAGCTGAACCTTGATTTTACTGGCTTCGATTTTATGCGACTTTATGTCTAACGCAATTTGGTCATCGACCCCACTGATCTTGAAGTAGTATTTTAAATGGCAGATATTATGACCGTACGGACCTAAATGACTAGCGCGTAAACTTTAGCGCTCTGCTTACGTTAATAGGACACGACATCCCAACATGATCGCTACCCTGATTGGTAAAATAATAATTTTTAATGATTATATTGGATTAATTTTCACCCAGAACAATGATGTTGTTCTCCAAATGCAAACGTGTTTGTTCCTTAGTACCGTAATCTTCGGACTATAAGTCGCACCGGAGTATAAGTCGCACCAGCCATAAAATGCCCAAAAAAGTGAAAAGAAAACATATATATGTATATAAGTCGCTCCTGAGTATAAGTCGCCCCCCCACCCAAACTATGAAAAAAAAACGCGACTTATAGTCCGAAAATTACGGTACGTATTTCCCTACTGCAATTTCCCGATACACTGGCTCTGATTTTATTACACTTTCAAGATTATTTCAATAACGTGGTTTTGAGGTAACGTGATTCCCAAATTCTGGACCCACAAGTGCACGTAAAATCGAAGTTCGGCTTTTCTGTTATCAGTACAGATGATTTTATAATATAATTTCTGAAAGCATTTTGGAAAAAAAGGGGAAAAAACAGAAACAAAAATCAAATATGTTTACTCTATTTGGAGCTTTTGACAGCTTGTATTGGGAAAGCAATGAATTTGTATTGCTGGCAATGATACTTGTTGGTCTGTTGAAATGCACACTTTATTCTCTGTTTTGGCAAACTGAGCTGTTGTTGACAACTTATCCTGAACACACTGCACACACTTCAGATACCGATTTTCACACGGGTCTTAGTTGTTTGCTAAGATAAAAAGATTCACATTGCCCACAATGACCTCACAAAATGAGAGTAGATTTGCAGTAATTTGTGTGATTGTGTATAAATAAATGCAAAAACCTAATAATTTTACTTTTCATAGAAAATGTAATGTTTATGGAAAATTAATTTCAAACAAGACAGTTTACTTACAAAGAAGAAGAAAGATAGTTTAGATTCTAAAACCCTTAATTTACTTTTGATAGCAATCAACTGGAGCTTCTCAGTGTAAATACTGTAAAATTATTTGCTTTTATTTTCCGATGGTGTTTTGTTGTAAAACCTGGTCCATCTTAAGGTGTGTGAATTCTGTGTTTCCATGGGAATACATTAACTAGCTGTGTATATATATATGTGTATGTATATATATATATGAATAAAATATTTGCATCAGTGTTCTATCCTGTCTGAATGGACAATGGTGGAAAATGTGGGGGGGGGGGGGGGGGGGTTAGTGTTGCCTTCCTCAAAAATAAATATTGATTTCACCCCTGTTAAGTTTCAAAAATTGTTCTCCCAATGTTCATGAATTCTTACTAAAGGCATAACCAGTGGACAAGGATAGGTGTGCATGGTTTTCTACAACAACACAAACAATTTTATTTGAAATTTAGTTAAACCCTTAAATGTTAAATGTGTTCGCCATCCCAGTTACTTTCCTCTGGACTGTCTGTCAATTAACTTGCAAATAATCAATAGAGAAAATGAATTTATTTGTTGGCGGCACAGGGGTACACTGGTTAGCACGTCCACCTCACGGTTCAGAGTAGTAGTCCTTCTGGCCTGTGGAGTTTGCATGTTCTCCCTGTGCCTGTGTGGGTTTTCTCTGGATGCTCCGACTTTCTGACACATTCCAAAAACATGCATGGTATGTTGATTGACTACTCCAAATTGTCCATCAGTGTGTGTGCGAATGGTTTGTTCGTCTACGTGTGCCGTGCCTGTGTGACTGGCACACCGGTTCAGGATGTCCCCCCATTAAGTCACCTCGGAGCAAATATGAATAGGTGCCCCCTTCTACAAGCAAAGGTACAAGGTTACGGTGTGTGTGTGTGTGTGTGTACATGTATGTATATATATATATATATATATATTTATATATATATACTTTTTTCTTCGTACACACAAGTTAGCTTTACATGATTTAAAGTACAACAGCATGTGAGAACAAAAGAACTCAAGGGAGCGTGCTGTCTTTGTGATCGACCTTTGCTCACATGCGGCTCACAATGACACACAGCTGCAGTGCACTGCATTAGCATTTTAAAATGGGCATGATGCAGCTCACAGCATCATACAGCAACCTTGTTTGGGTTCAAGGGGACCTTGAATGTAAGTTTGTATGGGGCGTAAAGCAGTAGTCCGCTTGATTCCTCACCACCTGTGGCTATTGAATCTTGAACCAATGACCTTCATCTGCAAGACCACTTCTTTGTCCTCAAAGCAAACATTGACCCACCCACTGGTTTGCACATATAAACGCCCAGCAGATGTCACTGTTGAATCTCAATACACTTGAGTTCCCACTTTCGAGATTCATACTATACTTATACACTCAAGCCTGAATCTAATCTATCTACCTATCTACCTACCTACCTACCTGTCTATCATGGCAGTATATGCACAGAAGGCCAACCTGGCTGAAAAGATATACTTCGTAAAACGATATATCTTGAAGCACGCTCTCGCAGCCTCTGTTCTAACACACACCAACAGTATTTATTTTGGGAACCGACAGTTTTTGTGTTAATGGGAAAACAAAAGGTTTTCAATTCTGTGAGCACTAAGGGAGAGTCTAATGCGCAACATTTATCTGAAAAAAGTCGATGCATATGGCCGGCAGCCTTCGAGAGGCAACAGCAGGGCTGTTGACTTTGTTAACCTGCAATTAGCCTACACACAGTTGTGTTAATTGTAGGTTAGATGCAGGTATTCCATTATTATCGCTTCATCATTCCCTCAAACATTCATGACAATAAAGACTATTTTCTAATATTTTTCAACACCACAGGGTTCAGGTATTCTAATGTTTTTATCTTTAGGCGATTCTCATCCGTATGGGTTATTCTCACTGAAAAAGAAATTTTAGAAATAGTTTTGTTGAGTTGTTTTCCTAGCTTGTGTGATTCACTCATCCGCATTTGCACTTGTCGTTGATTTGTCACACACACAAAAAAAAATCTAGGAAAGACCTGCCTGGAGCTACTGACTGAGTGTTGTCTGAGTGTTTAGCGTACTAAATGGTCTGGAACAAGTTTAGTTCAGTTTTATGTATGAACTGTGTGGGGGGTGATGCAAATTACGCTCCTGAAAACGCCTTGATTTGGTCAGATTTGACCTGAGCTGCGTCCCCCTACTTTGTGCCGCGTGTCATTCAAAATTAAAATAATTTTTGTTTTGATAGCAGACAAATATTACTTTACAGTAGGTCACCTTAAAGAACTGTGAAATGACACTACCAGTACTTTTGAGTTGCCCTTGACCAAAGCCCTACTGCCTGCTTGGGTGCTTTCTCTGAAGTGTAATGTATTCAAGACAACTATTTAGTATGGATATCAACATATCCATCTATACTGCTTAACCTGATTAGGATCAAGGGTGTTCAAGAGGCAGATTTATCGCCCCAAAAGTTGCACATATAAAAAGAGAATTGATGTTTATTTCACTTAGGTGTTAAACATTTGTGTAGTTAAAAAAAAAAAAAAACACTGAAACTTCACGAAAGTAGCCAAAACTTTCGTGTTGAATATTGAAAACTGTCCCCCATTCCTTTATATTGGATAGTTTCTTAAATTTCTCATTTACTGATATAACAGGGAAGATAATTGTGGTAGCAAATCTTGATGAACCAATGTCACCCAAAGGTTACTCCCTCGCTCACGGCTCGGGTCATTGCAAGTGTCACACTATGACAGTGCCAACAGCAATTGTCAGTGTAGAAGTCATCCTGTAGATTTAAATATTTTTTTCTTGTTGGAACAGTAGCGCATCTTAAAAAACACGCATGGTGACAATAGAGGAGGAAACTGTCTGGGACAGCTATCGACTTTTCAGCAAAAAATATGGCCTCTTGCAAGTACTTTGTCGATAACCGATTGGCCTAGAATAAATGCCCCGGACCTCCCAGGTCAGATAAGGTAGCAAATATCAAATGTAAAATTCTACTGGCGGTTGTCTTATGGTTCATCCGTTGTACTATGGACAAACCATACCTCAGTCTATAGGCTTGTTAGGAGTTCATTGAAGTTATCATCCAGTGTCTAAAAAGAGTGATAAATACTACAACAAATGTTCTTTAACGTTTCAGTACAATTATTCAATAAATGCAATATTTCTATTCCTGTTTCATGGGAGTGTTGGCACGTAATACATAATGAAATGCAACAATGCAATACAATCACTATGACAATGAATCTTTCATTATTGTGCTCTTTTGTACCATCTGATTTAACTGCAACTGTATGGATCTCAAAATAAATCACCTTTATTGGGCTCTAGGCTCAACTTGATGGATTTCACAAAGTAATAATGTGTTCTAAACTTTACGGGGAAATCGATGTAGCTGTGGCTATTCTACCGGAAACAAGCATCAAATTACAATTTTACCCAAGGCGCGTAAACAATCTTATTTGCAAATCATACAGCTGTCACCAAGCGTAACCAGTAAAAGACAGTGTTGCGTGTAGTGTAATAGCGCTAGAAAACAGGTTTTATGGTGGTACGAGGAATTAGGACAAGGTCTCCGTTGAGTGTCTTTTGAGGAAATATTTTTTTCCCTAAGATTACTTGTATGTATCTCTATTCAATAACATCAACATTAACCAACAGGGTCCCTTTTTTCAATTGTTTCCTTTTACTTTTAAAATGTAAACAAATATAGTCTACATATATGCAAAGTCACAATTCAAAAAAAAAGTTGTAATCATGGGGTGATTAAGTGTTGGTTTCCTAACCCAAGCATTGTGGGATTAAACCTACAATGCTTGGGTTAGGAAACCACCACTTTGTTACATGACCTGGGTTGAAAGCCTCTTAAATGAGCACTTGTTAAGATGCCTTTCGAAGCTGCTTTTATCTTTTCTAGTCTGCTTTTAGAATTTGTAAGGGTGTCCTCTCAAAATAGTAGATGTGGCTTTCTAGAAAGCATTACTCTGAGCTACTCTTTAACTAGTTCTTTAAGGATTAAGGCCCATCTGTCAGTGGCTCTCTCACTGCTGCAGTTCCCATAGTTTGGCCAGCAGGGAGCAATGTCCACATTTTAGTTGTGCTTTTACAAACAATAGCCCTTACTTAGCCAGCCTCTTATCACCATTTGATGAAGCTGAAAGGTCCACATTTACACATGCGAGTGCCCCGGATCCAGAAGCCACCTATTCCCCCTACTCTGCCCGTTGAGAGTTGGAAGCCGCTACATGACATTCAACTAACAATGGCAACTAAAGACAATGCAAAACAAGATGCTTGGGACCGCTTCCCTGTCTCTGACATGCAACAGCTTGCTGAGCTTCCTCCACCCACTTCCTTCTTGCGTCAACAGGGTATTCTGCCCAAGGTGGGGATTTTTGCCGCACACTGATCCTACTCCAAGCCCTCTTTTTAACCAAATCATCCCTTATATTCAGTACTTAAATCTCCGTTAGTAGTTAAGCTCCATTTAGGCATGAAACATTGACTGCTTGAGGGAGCCGTCCATTTGTCTTCGCCATGCGAGACCGTAAATACTCTGACTAAACCTTGACTATGTCACGGAGCGTATGGAGCAGGGCGACCAAATGCAGCTTGGACCAGGGTTTATTGAAGGTAGTTGGAAGCGAGGATAAGGGGAACGAACTAACAGAATCGGCAAACTGACACAACTTATCAAAACAATAACTGGACTGACTGACTGACCGTGACGCGAGACAAGAAGACAACAGACGTGAAGACAACAGACGTGACGACATCAATGATCCGAAGGGAAGTGAGGGGCAGACAGGGCTTAAATACACGACAGGTAACAAGAGGCAGGTGAGAATGATCACACTGATCATGGGCACACAGGAGGGGAGGGGGCGAGCACACAGGCACACGGACAGAAACTATAACAATATGCACATAATAAAACAACGGGGACGAGACGTGACAGACTAGTACCGTTCCTGCTGGTGCTCTTTGAATTAAAATTAAAACAATTAAACGCTTCCTCACTTAATTTTTCTTTGATGATGGAATTAGACAAATTTAGTTTCCCTTTTCTAGTGATGGGAAAATGAAGCTTCATGAACCAGTTGTTTTATTCCTTGGCTCCTCTAGATGGCGATGTTGGTTTAATGTAAGGGTTTAAGAAATGGCAAGTCAATGGGCTTTCAGCTCTTTGGTGAACAGAGAGTGCCATCTAGAGGTCTAAGTAAACACAACAACGGGTTCATGAATCATCTTGAAGCTTCATTTACCCATCATTAAAAAAGACCACCACCAGTGCAGTCATGATTCACCAATGTAACACTATCCATTTCATTGTCAAATGCAAAGGTGAATCATGGAAATGTGAAAATGCCTAGGTAAAAACATATCAACACTCAAAGTTCATCATTCACGAACAAATTTGTCTTACAATAATACTTTTAAAAACCCTTTATTAAGATTTATTTGATTAGAAAAGTAGTAAAGAGAATGGAATTATTAAAATGCTTTAACATGCATCTAAAGACAGGGGAGGTTTGTAGAGCGTATTTTGTTGCACAAAGAAGAAATTATAAGAGTTAAAAAAACAACTGTATACATGTAGATAAGTCAAAGTCAAAGTCAGCTTTATTGTCAATCCCTTCATATGTCAAGACACACAAAGAAACCGAAAATGTAGTCATGATAGGTTAGATAAGGTTTACGCATTATGGATCACAGTGTCAATTATTTATCAATCTTTCACTGCACCATTAAATTGGGGATGAGATGGCATCTTCTGAGATGTGACATGGTGAGGTAATCTGTGGAATTCTTCCAGAAGCAAAGCACGCTTCTTTCCACCATGCGTTTTGAAGCAGAAATGATACCCCTCACATGCTAGGCTCAGATTAGTAATGGAAATATTGCCTGCCTGAATTGTTACTTAGGGCATAAGATGTGTAGCTCTGTCGAGGCCCATTTTCAGAAAGCGTTTTGGGGATTTTAGTGGTGTCTGAGGTATAACAACAGTGCTAACACCGCTGGAAAAACAAAACATAGCAACAGATTCACACATAAGCACACCACCACACACCCACACGTCTCCTTTGAATCTTAAACTGAATGACCCTGCATAAGACAATTGCATGCAACAAACCTTCACAAAGATTCATTTTGTCAAATGTAACAACACCCATTTCCTGAAATAGCCTGGTTCCGTCCAGCGTGGTTGCTTTTCCATTATGCTGTTTTGTAGACGTCATATTATGAATCACCTCAAAACCAGTGGGCGAAATTCGCCACTTGTGAGATTGTATAGTAGAACTTGCCAAAATGTAAGTGTGCATTGGAGGTTTTCACAGATAAATCGATTGGCACCTGGTGGGATGGAAAAGGAATGGCAGCCAAGCCAGGCCAGTCGACACCAGGTCCAGGCCATTCTGAGACTTGTAATGAAATTGCTCCTGATGTCAACTTAAATATTTAAGAGCATAAACAGTAGAGCAAAGGTCAACAGCAACTATATATGTCAGAGGGCCAGAATTTTAACCTCATCTTAGGGGCCACATCCTCAAATGAAAGTCAAATAAAAACCCGATTTTGGCATAACATTATTTATATATTTGTTCCATTTCATCACAAACCTGAAGGCGTTTTTAGCCTTTATGAATCAGGCTTCTTTTCAACTTTGATCCTCATGATTATGGAATCCAGTTACGACTTGGATTGGGTCAGTGGGCCAAATTCGGGCCGCAGGCTACCAGTTGATGATCTGGCTCTGTAGACAACCATCAATTAAAACTTTCTAGTGACAGTTTGTGCATCATAGGATTCAGTATGGTCCACACTTTGTTTTGACAGAATTTCCCCAATTGAAATGATGCCAGTTAGGATCCACTGCTGAGCCAGTTGGCAAAAAACGAACAGGAGGAAAATGAAGAACATCATTAAATAACTTCCATGGATGGAAAAGCACAAAAGCATGATGATGCTGACTGATGGCCATCTTGAGAAACATAAAAATATTAGACTACCTTGAAGCTTTGATGTATTTCAAGTAGGAAGTGACTCATCAGGTGAACAAGCCTTTGATGCCATTGACGCTCTAAATTGAGGACTTTTTTTTTACTTCCATTCGAACTGAATAAATCCTCTATTTTGCAAAAACAGCCCTTATAAAGAGCCTATATTCTTTCTGATCAAATCAATCCATTTATTTCACCACCATGTGCCCACCACACAACAACGGGTTCATGAATCATCTTGAAGCTTCATTTGCCCATCATTATTAAATGGAAACCTGGCTTAGTTTACTGTGTGCTGCATCACAGCAATTTCTGGGAAAGGTTCAATCAAGTCTCAATACAACCTGAATGTTTGGACTCTAACCATCATCCAAACAAGAAGAAGGTATGCCAGGACAATTGTTAACCTAATCCATATAAAATGTTTAGAGTTTAAGATTTAGACCTCCTTCCTCATTGTTAACACTGTTTCCTGCCCAAACTCTTCCCTAACCTTATGCTCCTTTCCCTTTCAGGTCTCAGTTGAGCAACAAAACCAACGGATTGTTGGGCATAGCTAATTTCCCTAACCTTATGCTCCTTTCCCTTTCAGGTCTCAGTTGAGCAACAAAACCAATGGATTGTTGGGCAGAGCTCATTTCCTATGAGTGTAGCACATTGTCTTGAGCATGAGTTTAAAAAAAGATAAGGAGGCATCGGGCAGGAAAGTAAAGCAGAGGTAGCACATACGCCACTTTGTTTAGGCTCAGAGGTGACATTCGCCACTGAATAAAAAACGCCAGACGGAAATGAATCTGGGCAAAGGATAAGATCAGGAAACACAACAAGAGCCTGTCTTGTAAACACACCAAGATGTAAAAGACAAACAAACAGATAAAATGGGGAAATAGATGAAGCAAAGCCTTTATTCTGCTTGACAGGAGACGGGTATCTGAGTCATCTTCTCATAGGTGGGGTTTAGAAGATCCGCTGGGGTTGTGTGGTAAACCATTATTGTTTTGAGAAGAGTAGAAAATTGTCTCTCAAAACAGAGCAGTAAAATTAATCATTTGTATTACCTATATATATATATATATATATATATATATATATATATATATATAAAGACATACCAATAAATAAATATATATATAGTATATATATATATATATATATATATATATATATATATATATATATATATATATATATATATATATATATATATATATATATTGGTATGTCTTTGCTTAAGCAGCCCGCACTGTGTAGCAATACCTACATACCTGAGCTCATGGCAGGTGTCAGGTCGACATTCATTTTTAATCATCCGCGGGATTTGTAATGCCGGCAAGGTGTCGACACAAGATAAACACCTTGCTGGGAAGATAATTATAAATTCTACAAACTCTCCCATGAGAGGAAAAACATACAATAGGGGAAATAAATAAATTGCATTTTTGCACTTTGCATATCCTTTGAGAGAATGGTTAACTCCCAAAGTGACTTTTAACTCTGTGTCTGTCCGAGAAATGCAAAATTGTTTCTGTCTCATTTCCAAGGCAAGCTTTGAAACAGACTCCTGTTTCAGGTCAACTGGTGCCAACAACTCCCTGCTGAAGTACCCGCTGCTACATAGACATGGACATACGCTGTAGTCAGGCGACAGCTCACATCTCTTGATGGGCTGGGCTCTTCACAGCCAGCCCAGCCTTCAGGGTCATTTTTGGAGGGGAAGCAGGATGGCAGGATTAGAGCAAAAGGTGAGTAGTCATGAGGGACCTGGCTTGTCTCGAGCTGTCAAAAGTGTCCACTTTGTAAAACCTTGTTTTCTCTAGCCATCTTTTTCTTTTCAAGCAGTATCCCCCTGTGATTTTGTTATGATTTAATTTATGTGATGCATGAAGTTGAGACTACATCTGGAGAGGTTTTTGAACTTTGGAAGACAAGCCAAAGCAAAACAGTTTTAATAGAAAAAAAAAATCAAAGGTTTAATGACTATTTAGTTGACTGGCCTTTTTCTATAATAATACAGCCATCACTGAATTCACTTTTTTGTAAATTCTTATATCAAGCACAGTTGTATTCTCTTTTTTTGCCATCGTGCCGTCATGGCACTTGAGTCAATATACAAACTAAAGAATTGTGACTCTTTGCCATGACATTTTCAGAAAGATACAAAAAAAATATACACTGATTCTACTCTCTGCTGCTAATGGATTTGGAAATGCTTATTTCTGTGGGAATTTATGTCACAGGTCAATGATGTTGAATGACAGTAGCTAATATCAAAAACTGCAGAATGTTTCCAAAGGTCAGATAAGTAACTATGATTTAAAAAAAAGTCCAACCCATACTGTGTGCAACTATACTCCCTAAATATCTTTATTGTAGTTTTAGCAGTATGTTTTTTTATGTCACTGTTAGACTTGAGTGAGTAGCCAGGTGAGCCTCAATAGAGATTACAAATAATGTCAAGCAGCTTAAAGCAATAAAAAGAATTTTAAAATATAGAAGTTAGCTCATGATGATGGAAAATGCTGCTATGATGTTATGTTGTACGACCTTGAAGGAGAAAACAAAAAAGTGTGGTTATTCATCAGAGATCCTGTCATGATGTACCACAGATTTTAATGCACAGCAGAATGCCCTCTTTATATAACGCAGTAGATTTGCCATATTCAAGGACAAGCCACTGAGACAAGTCAGTAAAGGTGGAAACAAGAACACAAGGGTATATGCAATAGCAAGCAATTTATGCAGTGAAGCCAGGAGTGTTTAAAGTTTGGCATTCACATTCGCCTAGTCTTGGAAAATGACGTCCTGTTTAGCTGTCACTCTTTGAATGCACCTCATGCATAATTAAAAGTAAAACCGGAAGCATGTTTTTGTTTCACACCTACTGATAACAAGTGTGGTCTCTTTTGTTTTTAGAATGTGCCTGCATTCCCTAACTTTTATTATTGTATATAAATGCAAAAATATTAATTTAACGGTTTGATAAAGTACCATTTGTGTCGGTGCTCATGTGCCCATGCATCATACGTAGTGTCATTTTGTCATTTTTATTGTATATAAATGCAAAAATATTAGTTTAATGGTTTGATAAAGTACCATTTGTGTCAGGTGCTCATGTGCCCATGCATCATACGTAGTGTCATTTTGCTTCTAAAATTGGAGGTCAATGTTTTGTTCGACCAGTAGATCAGCAGATTTCTTTAAATTACTATTCTTGAATATTTTTTGTCGCTGAGGAGCATCTCAACAACCCATTCATCAGTAAAAGAGTGAAAATGTGTGGAGTGAATATTTATTTCGACTAGCCTTTGAAAAGTTACACGCTAGATCACGGGTGTCAAACTCAAGGCCCGGGGACCAGTTATGTCCCGCCACATCATTTTATGTGGCCCGCAAAGACAAATTGGCAATGGACTACATGTGTCAATAGTAAAATTACAAATTGTATTCACTTTGAAAATAAATGAGATTGCTAGCTATTTGTCATCTTTTTAATTGTTTTACAGTTTTTACTAGTAAAACAATTGAAATCGAAACTATGATTTCAAAACTTTTTCATTCATCAAACTATTCAAACAATAGTTGTGTCTGAATAGAGGTTATAGTGGGTTCCACAAACAAAGCCTGTTCTTCTACATGCACCGGGCTGTTGGAGATGTGCATGAATGAAAGGTGCTCAAATGATCACTAAAATGAGTTTACACTCAAGTAATTAACATTTGTCTTGGAACAATTACACTCTGGAGGCTGCTTTCAGATGTTTCCCTTTCAAATATTGGCCAACATCATTTTTCATTGGTTGTCTGTTGCTGATTGTTCATGCTTTGATTAAAATGAAAAAAAAAAATCACAGTTACATCCTTAACTGTGATTGCGGTTGTCTCTCCTGGTCAATTTCTTCCTTGTCCTGATTTTCCCCCCAGCTGTTCACCATTACCATGTATGTATGGTATATGAGCTCTGTCCAAATTCACAAGCTCGGTCCTCCGAAGGCCGCCCAAACAGACGTTCAAATATATTGCCTTTCAATTCCCACTTTAGTTCGACACGTAACATAGAAAGTAGGAGCTGCAGTTTTCACCTTTCTAGCTGACAACGTAAGACTCCTCATCACGAGTTTGTTCATGCTAAGGGTGAGCATACAATGACAATTTTGTTTTCGCATTGTATTCATTAAATATAGGTTGAGAAGAATTTTGAAAACATTGCATTGTGTTTTTATTTGCATTTTACACAATATTTCAACTTTGTTGTAACTGGGGTTTGTAAAATGAAATGCAATGCTCACTTTAGATGATATAACAACTTATACGCCCCAAAAAAATATTTTTTCAACCTCCTCCCAAACTGTCCTTTTCAATGTTTGCACACAAAAATGGCTATAAACTTGATTCCACACGTAAACAGGTGTGGAAGCTCCTCTGATAACTGCCTTCGGTAAAAATGCCATGGACGTTTAATTACAACATATGAAGTATTTTTGAACAGCCTCAGCACAATTGGGACTTGGTACACGGGCCAAGGATTGGTTCAGAAATTCTAGACTCCACTACGAGAACATTGGAGGAAGGAAACAGCTAAAACATGCAGGCCTTTCAGGACTAGAATTGGACATCCTTCTCTTGTACAGTTTACGCTCCCAAAGGAGAATATTTCTGTGCTTCAGGGGATTCCCATGCTATGTTGTAAGGTATCAACGAGTGTCATTTTAGGACTTGTTTAGGTAGTTTGATTGCGCAACTACGTTGCTAAACTGCGACACGGTGGGGATTGTCAAGTTAAACATACTAATGTAACGGACACATACAAGGCACATCTTCCAAGAGTAATATTCATAAGCAGTGCCCAATGTGGATTTTCATCCATCACAGGAGTGGAAACTTTACTTCACGCTTGTTTGCCTTTTCTCATTTGTACAAACGTTTCGACCAGCCCACATGAATAATACATTTGTCCATTAAACTGCAAAACTAACACAGTGTGCATTTTACTGGATTAAGTGCATTCTCTTGCTTCATAGCTCTTTTACAATGCCGTTTCTGCCTGCTGGGGGAATTTCAGGATATGAAAAGTAGATTAAGAGGGAAACTGTGACTTTTGGGTAGTTGAGGTGTGAATGGACTAATCCTTACCTGACTCATCAGCAGAGTTAGTAGTTATTTGCAAAATTTTGAGCACACTGTGACTAAAATATAACGTGTACAGATTTGTGGAGTGATGCTGTTAGAGAAACAGAGCAGATTTAATTTGCTGTGAAAAAATGTAGACATATGCTTTTTAAATTGCCATTTTGATTAATCTGCATCCAAAATTAGCCCTTAGCATGTATCACAACTAAATGCAAACGCAGATTAATTAGAAACTAATTTACAAATCAGAAGGTTGACTTGAACTACTTGTGGCTTTTGCACTCTAAAGTTCGCATTAAATATGATTTAAATACATTGTGATAATGATTGTTCTTTGTCTGATTAATGCTGGCAACTCTGAGCCGCTAGTGTATTGGGTCGAGAAAAGCATCAAACACAGCATGTCACCCCTTTGAAAGACGTTTTTCCGGGAATCACTTTTTCTAACTTCAGACAATTTAATCACAGGCCAACCAATACTATTTGAGTGACAAGGGTAAAACATTTAATCATGGGTGTCCTACAGTACCCATTTCTGTAGCAAAAAGTCATTCAAGGACAATTTACTACCTGAAGAAATCAATGTGTATTATTTCAAAGAGAACTCTGAAGGAAATTCCGTTGCAGTCGATAACTGCAGGTGAAGTCAACCAGCGCTAAAGTCTTAATAGATTTGGTCACTTCAGAGGCGTGCGGAAAGCTGTAAGCACAACATATACTCTGAAGTGCTCTCCAGCCCAGGGCAATACATTCCAACATGTGACAATGCATTACAATCACTTTACAATCACAGACTATTTTAAGTTAATGTTTTATCATGACCCTCTTCTTTTTGATGATTGCTTGTGTGCATGTGAAAGGGTTGTCTATGTCTCCAGAAAGTGGCTGGTGACCAACCAGTCTAAGGTACACCTCCCACACAGCGGTCAAACTCAGCTGGCATGGACTCCAGCTCACCCATAACCCAAATGAGGAAGAGACCGATTCGTAGAACATGAATGAACAGAAGACTTGGAGAAACCTGGGGATGGAAAAAGGGGAACAAATTATGAGTGCACACCTGGTTGTGCAATCTCACGACACCTGCATTTGTCCCTCCCACCTAAGTGAACAGATGCTGTGTTAAGCACTATGTACAAACACCATAACAGTGCACTAATGCCTGCAAAAACATCTCCCTCACTGTCTCGGAACGTGGCCATGGCTTGTCAGCGTTTTTGTAGTGGCTTTTTTCACACACAAATACAATAAAGCCACCTCCAGGGATGTCAGGTGGGTAGCAAAGCTCTAATCCTCTTTCCATCTAAGCACATTTTAAACCAGAGGTAGGGAGAACTGGGAGACATAAGTTGTCCACCATTCCCTATCCTGTCTGCAAGCGTGTTTACACAGCATCAACATAAAGTGTGAAGATGGATTTTATTGTCCGCCAAGGTATGATGAGATGGAAAATGAATGCATTTATGTGGTCTGGCCTGTCAAAAAGTAAAGATCCCCGCCTTTTTAACATACTATGTCTCTTTCTGGTTTCTTTGGCAGACTTCTTGCTTGTATGTCTGTGTGTGTATTACTGTGAAAAATAAATAAATATACACAGAGAGGGTTTATTGGGGGAAAGCCGAGACAAAAAGACATTCTTGCTAAGAACACAGGCCTCATTTAGGTTGGTGCTGGATTAGTCAAGCTGCACAAACCCTGGAATTAAAATGTAAATGAGGACAAGGATTTCAGCAGAAGGAGTGGAACAAGACAAGGATGAAGCAGCATGGGTACTATGCTATGCTGCTAAAGTTGATTCATCTTGTTGTGGAGATGACGCTTATTAGTGAGACGCATTTGGGTGTAAATATCCCGCGGTATCTATATATTGATACAAGTGATAATTGGGTATTAACTACGCTCCTAAAGTATTCTCATGATGTGATCACGATGCTGTTCTCATGGAAACACTCTGCCAGCCAAGTATGCATTTTAGTTACTGATTGTAAAGAAGCTGCAAGAGTGTGACCAATGCTGGCGACATCACGAGTATTTGATACCTTGAAATATGATTTGTTTTGGCCCGATACTTGTATCTGGTATTGTCAATTAATAGTGAAAGTCTTATAGTGAAAGACGTTGAATTGAAACAGTTTAAGTAATAAGAACAGATAATGAGAGATATTAAGAACACGGTTAAACAACACTGTGAAATGTAATTATGATGTACTGAAGTTTAGAACAAACAAGAGAAAAAAAATCGACATATTGTGAATTCTTTGTTAAGATAGAATAATGGGGAATGTGAAATAAACTTTATAACCATAGCTATAGGAGGTTATGATTTGTTTTGGTGCTGCCAGATAAGACAAGTCACCAATTGATGTGATTGTAATAGACGTAAAAATATTTTTGATTTGGCCCATTATTTTCATCAGTGGAAATTTACATCACAGATCACTGATTGCTGTGCATCACAGATGGGCATACAGCCAGCAGTAACAGCGGAAGATGAGAGGAAAAACAAAATTGCAGAAATGGTGACAAACTATTAATTTAGCTGTCGAAGGCCTCGTCGAGACTAGTCAACCAATCTTGGCAGCCCTAAATGTCTGGGATCGCCCACCAATCACGTACGTTTTCCAGTGGACCGGTGATATGCTATATGCTGTATGTGTTTACCTTATATTTACTTTTAACTAGATATACTATATGCTGTATGTGTTTACCTTATATTTACTTTTAACTAGATATTAAAAGGTTGTTAGAAGGATGGACTGGCTTGGCTTTTGAGTGTATCAGTTTTGATGTGAAAAATTGACGAATTTATTAGGAATTTGTGAATCCATCACTAGCTTGACATTGAGAAGGGCAGGTACCACCGAGGCAATAACATGATTTTTGTACTTACAATAGCCCAGCAGTGATGTGAAAAATTGACGAATTTATTAGGAATTTGTGAATCCATCACTAGCTTGACATTGAGAAGGGAGGTACCACCGAGGCAATAACATGATTTTTGTACTTACAATAGCCCAGCAGTCACATTAATCATCACAGCCAAAACTAAATGCTAGCCTTAATCCCCACAAATACACAAATCTTGTTCTCTGAAAATTTAATGAATAAATCCATAATTTAGATATTTTAAGTTGGATAAACTTTGGGGAAGATGTTTTGAAACTCAACGGGCACATCAAATTTGAGGTAAAATGACATGATGGTAAAAAAAAAAAGTGGAGGAAAAATAAGCTTGAAAATGATCTCCACTACACTACACAAACTATCTTTATTAAAGCAGTCAGAAATGAAAGACATTTTTACAGCTCGATCGACAATATTTACAATATACCCAAAATTCTCTTTTCTAATTCATACCAATGACCACTTGATCAACCCTGTCATCGGTGTAGCTAATGCACAATGCCAGGATGTTGCAGCTCAATTTAGAACCCCCAAAAAAGGGTATCTTTTAGTCCATCGCCATTTTTAATAGATACAGCTGAAACTTTAGTTTATGTGAGGAAACACTGGACAATTTTGTCCTGTTTGATGCTAGTAATCGGAGATTTGGCTGTTTGAATCCTGCTGACTCTGAGTCATGTCCTTGAGAAATCTTGGTGGAGTTTTGGACTTGGACAGTCACATTAAAACCATTACAAAGTCAGCCTACTACCACCTGAAGAACATATCAAGTATAAAAGGCTTCATGTCTCAGCATGATTTGGAAAAGCTTGTCCATGCTTTTGTTTTCAGTAGACTTGACTATTGTAACGGGGATTTTACAGGACTTTCTAAAAAGTCAGTCAGACAGCTACAGCTGATGCAAAATGCTGCCGTTCGAGTTCTAACTAAAACCCAAAAAATAGAGCATATCACTCCAGTTCTGAGGTCCTTACACTGGCTTACTTTTACTGTTTTTTAAAGCTCTGAATGGTCCAGGGCCCAAGTAAATTTCTGACCCGCTGATCCCTTTAGAACCATCCAGACCTCTCAGATCATCTGGCACAGGTCTGCTCTTTGTTTCCAGAGTCAGAAATAAACAGGGAGAAGCATCGTTCAGCTTCTGTGTTCCACATATCTGGAACAAACTCCCAGAGACATGCAGGTCTGCTGCAACTCCCAATGTTTTTAAGTCAGCGCTGAAGGCTTTTCTGTTTGCTGGTGCCTATTGCTAATTTTATTTTAATTTACATTGCGCTGTAACTTTGTTACTGTTTTATTTGGATTTTTACTGATTTTAATTTGAATCACTTGTTTTTAATGTTTTTTTTTTTAACTGTGCCCTAATGCTTTTGCTTTCTTTTTCTTTGATGCCTTTCATGTTTTGTGTGAAGCACTTTGGATTGCCTTATTGCTGAAATGTGCTATACAAATAAACTTGCCTTGCCTTGCCTTGCCTTGTCCTTGGGCAAGACACTTCACCCACCTAGCCTCCATCCAAATGGCAGACGATGAAAGGTTTACCAGAAAACATCCAAACATGTTTGTTGGAAGCAGTTATACAAGATGTTGTAATCCAAGTCACGTTTGCAGTCTTTGTTGCTTGCAAATCCACCTCATTCACTATCAAATCTATCTTTTGTGCAACGGAGAATTATGTTGTATGCTATTCATTGGCCGTGATTTTTGACAGAAAATGAGTCAGATGAGTCGACAGTCATGACTTTTCTCAAGTGCTTCTGAAGGAAGTACAAGATGCAAACACAAGCACACATATACACTTGCAATATTTCCTCAGCACGAGGTCACAACACCCAATCAAATGCACACAACAATGTGCACACACACGCATGGCAGTCTGATAGGTTACTCTGTGTGTGATGACAGTATCAAATGCTCGTGTGATTGAGGTGATGGCGACAGAGACAGGATTGGCTTGTCAGCAGTTGAGTGACAGGAAGCTGAGATGGGGAGGGGGGCGTGAAAGACACCTAAGTTCATGTGACGCCATCTCACTGTCCGTGAATTTGTTTCACTCTCCCTCGTCATTGTGCTTTTTGTTCTTTTCTACCACTCTTTTTGGCTCCAAACCCAAATGTTTCGACAACATTCGGGTTGTCGGTTGAATTCATTTCGCCTTTCATCCACCTCACACACCGCACTGAGAGAAAACAACGAGAGAACCTTTAATAGGGTTTAGAGAACATGCACCCAATTTACTTTGGGAGTGGGGGAGATTTTTTTTGCGCACATGAGCTTGACAGCTGCTGCAAATGAGACAAAATCCCACACCACTAGCACCAGGTTGCTCTCTCACTGAATGCTAGCACAGATACAAAGGCCATTTAAACAAACAACACTTGATCATTGGTGTCTAACCCAGATGGAGAAAATAAAAGTCATTTTCAGGGTTACACCCTCATGTATGCATGTACAAGTATTAGAACAATCACGTATCCAAAACACGTTTCAATAAAATCCACTTACGCAGATTGCAATAGAAGATTTATTGCTGACTGGAGAATGTTCACTCTGTTTTCTCTCTAGAGCGAAAGTTCCAGTGTATGGCAGTAGTTACCAATAAGTCTGGGAAACATTATGCAATTTTCATCTGCATTTTTTATTGTGAAGTATATATCTGAATGGTGCTTATATAATATTTGCCTGCATTATGTTGTCTCAACCGAAAAGAATGAAATAAAAGCAAAGCATATAGGAAACAATTATTGGTAAAACTATTCTGTGGGGAGCACAACTCTAAGGTACTCTGAATGGTTGATGCAATCAATGAAGTTGGCTCTTTGAAAGGCTTTTATTACTCTGTACAGGGATTCTAGCCTGTAATACACACTTAGAACAGTGCTTTCAGCAAAAAGAAATTGTCAGTAACAGTGACAAGTGTTAGTGGCGAGGGACCAATTGTTAATTCGGATATTCACACTAACAGCCTTACAATACTCTACGAGCTGGTGTGTTTGCAAAGGAAAAATTTGCTCCCCTCAATTTCCGAACGCACTAGTGTGTTGTATTTTTATTTCGTACTTCCGGACGCACCCGTGCCCCGCGTCCACATTTGGAGCGCCGAGTGCATGCACTGGCACTCTTTTTTTGCACTCTGAATATCAAAATCCAGCCACTGAATTTCTGAACGGTCCCACTTGAACTAGGGAACGAACGGTGTGCCAGTGCTTGCTGCATTCGGAAATTAATGGGGGAGGAGTGCATTCTTCCTTTTTGAACATGCCCACTCGCAAAGAAGTGCACAGGCATCAGTGTGAATTGCACAACATGCCCCTTCAATGTCTCAGCAAAATAGTATCCCTTGAACCCTATGAAAATTTAATCAGAGAAATGGTCACTACAATTGTCTCACACACAGACATTTCCACCAATTTATTATAATGGGGTGCACCAAAGATGCGTTGTGGTGAGTGTGAGGAAATTTTATGCACATGACAAGTTCTGCTTTCAGGTAGAACACAAGTCCAATGTACATGAAGAGTCATGAACTTCACCTACAACACACGGGAAGGCAGCTACTGCACTATTTCCTGTGCTTCTTGCAAAGCGAATCAACCAGGCTGAAAAACATAAATATTTTAAGTACACCGACCCTTTGTGTCCCTAAACGTATTATTGAAAAATGTCACTTTTTTTCTAGCACGTTACTATTATTATTATTTAATGTCTTTCTTTTTTTTAAATTTATTTATGACTTTGCATTTGAAGGCAAATCTGAAAATGCACATTACAGCAATAAAATATAGAAAGAAAAATATAAGAAATAAAAGCAGAAAGAATTGCAATAAAAATAGAAAAGAACAATCAAAGATGAAATCAGACAAAATCTGTCTAGGACAGCCTTTCGCAGAATGAAGGTTTTTAATCCTGTTTTAAAAGCATCCGTCTGTGGAGCCCTGAGGTGGTCAAGAAGAGCATTCCACAGACGGGGAGCAGTAACCTCGAAGGCCTGGGCAGGCGCAGAAGATGCAACTGACTGATTGATCTGTGTGGGTTGAGGAGTTCAGTGAGCTCAGTGGGGGCTGCACCGTGCAGACAGTGATGGGTGTGAAGGAGGATTTTGAATTCGATGCGGAGGTGAACAGGGAGCCAGTGCAGAGTGTGAAGGATGGGGGTGATGTGCTCATATTTACGCACTCTCATCAGGACCCAGGTAGCGCTATTTTTCACATATTGAAGCTTTTGTAGGCTTTTGCTCTGGATTCTGGTGAGGCACGTGTTACAGTAGTCGAACTTGGAGAAGACAAAGGCATGGACAAGCCTCTCCACAGCAGGATGGGAGAGAAATGGTCAGTTTAGCAACATCACAGAGGTGAAAGAAGGACGTTTTGCAAATGCAGTTGATATGATTGTCAAAACTAAGATGGGTGTCAAACCATACCCCCAAATTAGTCACGTAGGGAGAGGAGAAGCTGTGGCCAAGAATAGTGACGGAAGAAATGAAGGAGGAACGGAACTTATGAGTGTCTGTTTTAGAGTTATTGAGCTGTAGGAAGTTATCACTCTTCCCTGCCTTTATCTCCTGCGGGCAGGAGTCCAGTTGAGCGACAGAGGAGGAAGAAGTGGAGGAAGGGGGGCCTTGAGGTACAGTTGTGTGTCGTCAAAGCAATGGAATTGTCGACCATGCCTGCGACATGACGGAGGCGGAGCATGTAAACGTAGATGGATGGACGAATTGATGGAAGGATTGATTGATTGATTAATTAATCAATGTGGGAGCAGTGTCCTGAGCTAGCCTTGGAAAGTTCTTTGGCATATCTTTTTTTGCTGTTTCCAGTAGGCTATTTTATGCACCATCAGCCCAAATGTAACATAGGCCAGCTACTGTCCTTTTAAGCAATCACAGCTCTTCTGTGAACCAGGGGTAGAATGGGTAAAGTCAAGTCAAAGTCTGCTTTATTGTGAATTTCTTCACATGCCAAGGCACACAAAGAGATTGAAATTACCTTCCCACTATCCCACAGTGACAAGACATAGTACACAATATATGTACATACAAGTAAACAACACAAAAAAGTAAAACAAGAAGGCACAAAAGTGACTGTTCTGGCTTTTAGTGGAGCTTAAAAGTCAAGAATATAGTGGAGATTATGGTTCTGGTAGTCCATGGTCAGTGAGTGATGTATGTAGAATAGAATATAGAATAGATCTTGCCATTGCCACACATGTACAACGTAGTGGAGAAAGGAGCTGAAGATGCTGACTGAGGGAGGTGGAATCAACATTCTTGAAGTTTCTGAAGCAGATATGAGCGTGTGACAGTAGTACAGATACATTAGTAAAATCATTTAATAAAAACACAATAACCGCATTATAGTATACAAGAGACAAAACTATTCTGATAATTGCCTCACACAGAGTTTCTGAAAGTCTTCAGAGCAAAAGGTCAAAAGACATTTTTCTAATACCTATGTACAAGTGCACATGCCCTATGAATGCACATACTATTCTCAGCCTTTTCTGCTTGGTTTGCTTCCTATCTTGTAAAAACAAAGACTGTGAGATGAGGGTCATCTTTTCTGACAGCAAGGGCAGCCAAGCCCTCTGAGGTTGTCATCCTCCACTGCTTTTAACAGCGCACCACTTTGACTGACCCCACTGCCTAATGTGTGTTCTGGCCCTGCGCAGCAATTCTGGCATGTGTGTGATAGCTCGGTTGTTAAACTGCTGATCACTCACCAACACTGAGCTTTCCACCTTCCAGTGCTTCAACATTTTTTATATTCACTCAGTGTCTCACTTGGTACACAGTGGAGGCGTGATCTATTTAAATAGACCAGGTTTCCAACTTAACTAAAAAGTAATTGGCTGGTGCTATTCATGAATGTTGGTGGGTCCTTTCCTGAGTCACTGACTTGGTCTGCAAGCGGGACAACAGTTGTCTAAAACATGCCAATTTGGATTTGAT
Source organism: Syngnathus typhle (assembly GCF_033458585.1). Taxonomy (NCBI): domain Eukaryota; kingdom Metazoa; phylum Chordata; class Actinopteri; order Syngnathiformes; family Syngnathidae; genus Syngnathus; species Syngnathus typhle. The sequence continues at coordinate 6,509,630 of NC_083739.1, forward strand.
TGCTTGGCTGCTTAACACAAGGAAAGCACCCAGGAAAAAAGAGAATAAAAGAAAATTCTGAAGCAATGCAGAGAGACTGGGGAGACTGAAATACGGTGAGCATACTGAACATTGGGTAATGCCCCTTCATCTACTTTAGCCATATTCACTACTCAACTAGTCCATGAGCAGTAATTTGCATAAAGTATTTTTTATTGACTTTTCACGAAATGTGCTCCCCTTCTCTCAGAGTTCTCCGCTCCTCCCATTTCTAATTCCCAATGATTGGCTTGCTGCTGAGTGGGGAAATCACTGGAAACCTAAAAATGCCCTGCTTTCTCTGCCCTGCTTTTTTACTGATCAGAGCCCACCCATCACCCAAAGAAATGGAAACGGATGATTGCCAGCACATCAGATCTTGATCTATTAGAAGCTTTGGTCAGGGGTCGATTCACAGAGAAGAGAGGTCTTGCATTCATTTATTTCTTAAGGCTTTTATAATTTTGGTGATTGTGAGCTTTCAACTTGGTCAACTTTCCTTTCTGGTAGTGGAATTAGAAATTCAGTCTGCAAAAGTAATGTGTTTTGGTGAAAAACAATCCGACATGAACATATATGTGCTATATTTATATGATTACATTTTGCTTGCATGATTTTAATGTAGTCTCACTTAGGTCCTCTTAACCAAAGCCCAACTAACGTAAACATGTGGATAAACAAGCCATTCTAAGCCATGGCACATTGCGAGCATGACTTATTCATGATGGTGTGTTGTGTTGTTACCCTTGTTTTGTCTCAAGAGCAATCCATGTCCTTCTTTTTAACTTTTATTGCTAACCAGAGGTAAATAATCTGGCATAGGAAATCGAGGCTGTCCATGTTAATGTCCAAAAATGCTGGCATTACATGTTAGAGTTGGATGATTAATTAAACTTTAATTGGGATTTTGATTTTGCCTACTCCAGATATGGAAACTGTTCTTATCGAAGAAAATAATAAAAATTGCAAAATTATACTGTGCCTTTACAAATTCCTGACATTGTGGAAGTACCCTGTGGATCATTTTTTGTTTGTTTTTTCCCCAGAGGTATTAGATTTGCTGTCACAAAGTGAGGGGAGTGTTGAATTTTCAGTGACTACTCATACTGCAGGATTATGAATATTATTCCCTACGATCTATCTCATGGAGCTGACGTTTTTTTTCATTTTATGATGCTTAAGAGGTCTGAGATAATGAGTTGCCAGGAGGAGTTGGAAAAACTTTTTCCCAGGAATGCTGAACGACCACAGATCGTTAACTCTGTGAGCGCTGCTTTAGCGAGTCACCACCCCCACTCCCGCACACGTTTGCACACCCACACAAAATTCTCTTTCCCTTGCAGAATCTGTTTCGACAAGATAACTACAAGGGTCCTCATCTCTCGGGTTGGTAATGGTACAGTGAAGGCCACATGCTCATTATGGTGGTGTTTGTTTTTATTGTACATCATGTTTTATTTATTCAACTTGTTAAGACACAGCATCTATCTTGGGTCCGTAAACAGAACTCTTGTTGTTTAGAAGTAAAAAATAAAGAGCAAGGTCCAGAATGCTATACAAAGAAACCCCATGTGTTTTGTCTGACTGATGATAAAGCGGTTTAGATAATTGATGGCTGGATGGCTTACAGGGGAAATGGCATCAAGTATGGCCAATTCAGAAGCACTGTGTGGAGGCAGGAAAAACAGAGCGATAAACTGTGTATTTACTGTAACCACACACTGCCACATGAAGAAAGCAAGCTCATCTGCCCATCCTTGTCAATGTACACATGAATTTCTATGTCATCATTTTACAACAAGAACAATCAAACTAGCAATCAAAAGATACTGGCATGTCCACAGCATTAGCCATCCACCCACTGATCCATCCATTTCTTGTGTTGCTTTTCCTCATTAAGGTCGTGGGCAAGCTGGAGCCTAGCCTCGCTGATCTTGAGTTAGGGCCTGGTTACATCCTCGACTGATCACACCAGCCCATCACAGGTCAGACACAGCAAAATGTCATTTTTTACAAGACAACTTCAGAGTTTGAAGAATGCCAAATTGTTGTTCCCTTTTCTTTTTCCACATAAACAGAAAGGCACATACGTATCTTGTGATTCACTTGGCTGGACTATGGATAAAGCCTAGACACGAAAGCACCAGTCAATTGACAAAAACAATTAAAATAGTGTAGACCACATGCAATCCTGCAAAATCAAATCTTGGAAGCATTTTACACAAACTCAACCTCCTAAACAATGCTGCAAAATCTTCTGAGTACCTCCAGCTGCGTGAAAGAGTTCGCTCAACATTTGAACCATAATCACTCAGATCATCGATTTTATCGGTACCCAGTCATGTGACAAAGAAAACAACTCAGCCAGGATAGGGTCCAGCATACCCGTGACCCTTTTGAGGTTGAACAGTACAGAGAATGGAAATGTGCGTGTCTATGTGTGTGCATGTGACGGACGTATTATTATTATTATTTTTATTACCCATTCATACAAACATACAGTGTTGAAAATTAAACTATTAAAACTATTGTGAATCCAGTACAGGGAGGTCAGAATTGACTGCACATAACTTAATTCACTCTATTTGTTACTCTAAAAGTCTAAAATGTTTCACCAGAGCCTCATCTTGACAGAGAGACCAAGTATTCAAGTAATAGAAAGCAGCAGTGAGCCAACTTGAGTCCAAGTCACATATGCAGTTAGTCTAAAGCAGTGTTTCCCAACCTTTTCTAATTCACGGCACACCTTTTCATTGGAAAAAATCTCGAGGCACACCACAGACAAAAATCTGTTACGTGTTACACCAGCTTCTCTATTAAAATCAGTTATATGGCAACAAAAGACGTAAAGTTCTCTTCCTATATATGTATGGTGAGTCGAATAATGGAATAAAAATAAATGCCAAATATTATTTAAATTGTATTTCTTTTGTAAATAAAAGTGAGTTTTTGAAAAAAGGTTTGACAGTGAATAAGTGAATGTGGAATAAACTATTGAAAGTGATTGTGATCAGAATCCAAAAGAATCAATATGACTGTTTACCGTTTTAGACTAGCTCTATAAATATTGCGACAATAAGAACAAAGTCACTTTTAAAGATGCTCTGCTGTTCTGACAGCGGCTGAGTGGCTATCACAGTCAAGGTGTCTCGACTTGACTGTATATTATATGTTGGTGAAAAATGAACAATCCAGGTTCTCCCGTTGAAGTACACGCTCTGATTTCCATCGGACCGAAAACGCACCACAGCCATCATAGTGTCACTGTTACTAAAAGCACACAGCAACACACACAAACTGAGTGTGTGCCGATCCCACAACATGAAATCTCAGGATTCTCCGATTTGCCACGCATGCACGATTAGCAAGTGGCTGACCAGGCCTTGCGCTAACTGACCAGTGATTTGGCAATCCTGTTTATAATGCGCTCCGTAATTAATGTTGAACAATTTCCCACGGCACAGCTGAACATCTCTCACGGCACACTGGTTGGGAAACACTGGCCTAAAGTATTTCAGGCAAGTTTAATTTGTCTGTCCATGCCGGGTATAATATTCAGTGTATCACTGTTGCCCTTCCTTAATGACAAGCAACCTCAGAATGATGGAATTAGACACTCCACTGTTGACTGCAACAGTTTATGACAGCCTTGCCACCATGATGCTCCAATCGCAGCGTGGAACTATTATTGTTGTTGACATATCATTTGGTTTCCAACTGGGCGGCCCAATAAAAAATAACAATAGAGATTTCAATGCAGCTGACTGTTATCAGAATGAAAGGAGACAACTTGTGGGCAGTTTTTGACATTGTATACTTTGACAGGCAGCCAAATTAGCAGTGACAAAAGAGCTTGGTGCAACTTATTGGTCAGAATTTCATGATGTCAACTTTTCCTGATCATTATATTAGCTTTGTCCTGATGTGAAAAAATAGAAGCGGAACAAAAATATTGATATTAGTCGTTGTTTACAGCTTCAGTGACAGTGTGTCAAACAAAACTGCATAGTAAGACTATGCTGCTGCAAGCTTTGAAACCAAGAGCTAGTTTTGATTTGGCTTTGACTGCAGTGCCCCATCAATCAAAGTCTTCGCTCTCCAGACCTGAGTTTGCATTTAAATTATTTACTATCCCAAATGACTTTTTTTACCTTGTGAAGGGCATGGGTGATCAAATCAATTACAGCCGAGAAGTCGAAAACATGAAGCTAAAATATCTAGATCAGTATGACAAAGCGAAATATGTATTGATAACATTATATATACAATGTAGTGTTGAATATTTGACCTACTGTGTAGAAATATTTAGATCAAAATGCTGTCACGGATTGGAATGGAGCAGGGCGACCAAATGCAGCTTGGACCCGGGTTTATTGAAGGGAAAAGGTAGTTGGAATGGAGGATGAAGGGGAACCGACGGACAAACTAAAATAACGACCTAACACAACCAACAACATAATAAGTGGATTGACCGACATACTGGATAACTGAACAGAACTGACCGACAGCGACGTGAGACAGGGGACATCAGACGTGAATACATCAATGACAGGGGAGTGAGGGGCAGACATGACTTACATACAAAACACGTAACAAGAGGCAGGTGACTGTGGTTACATTGATTGAGGTAACACAGGAGGGGCAACGCAAACAGAAACCATGGTAACATAAAGACACAATACAGCAACCGGGCACGAGTCGTGACAAATGCAAAACGTAAATGCCAAAGAATGTGATGTGAAGAGAAATGTGAGGATGACCATCTGGAACTTATTGTAACATAGGAATGGATGATAATATTTATAAATAATAAATATCCACCATCCATCCATTATCGGATATTTTTCAAACTTAAAATGTGTGCCTTGGTTCATAAAGGTGACTGAGATGGATAGCAAGACAGAAGGGTTACCAGAAAGATGATGGATGGATGGATGGATGGATGGATGGATGGATGGATGGATGGATGGATGGATGGACGGCCGAATGGCACCGTCTACTATAGGTACTGACTATAAGTTGGATTGAGAAGTTTGAATTATAGGCCCTTTGGCTTTATTTCGATTAAAGCCCCAAAATGATCTGGGCCGTGAGTTTAAGATCCAATTGCAAACAATACAGTCATCGTAATAATGGGCGGTTAGGTTTTTTTTGGGAGAGGGGGGGGTATATTTGATACACCGCACACGCAGAGTTGCTTGGCAACCTGGTCAACTCTCACTGTAGAGTAAGTCTCCTAAGTATTCCCTTATAAGCACAGTATTTTGATTAAATTGCTTGCGAAGGATTTATTAAAAAGGCATGCAAATATATATATATATATATATATATATATTATTAATATTATATATATATATATATATATATATATATAATATTAATAATATATAATAATTTCTTTTTGTTTTAATTGCTCATGCTATTTTATGTTTGTACAGCGACCTTGAGTCCCTTAAAAGGCACCTTATAAGTAAAATATAAATATATATATAACTCATTTACTTTCAAGGCTGAACTTTCATTCTTTGTTTGCATGTGTTAAGTTCACACTACAAATCCTACACATTTTATTCCGTTTCACAAGCACCATCAAAATCTAAATGAACAGGTTGAATGAAAGTTACATAGATTTTTGAAAATGCTATTATGCAGCATGCCGAACATTAGATGGCCAGTGACAACAATAATGCACACTATTGAGTGGTAATTATGACTAGCGCAAATGGTGAAATGAAATGTAGCCATGGCAACAAGGATTAGCAAATATAGCAGTGTTTCTTGTGGTGAGACTATTTATGTGTGCTGCTATGGTCACATATGGTAATGATATGCCACTGTGAACTCAAGATTAAAAACATAGTGACGATAGTCAACGGAGTGATGTTATGGTCAGAATTTTAATCCAGTTTACACATATCTAATTGCAGGATCCAGATGCCCTGACTTCCTCCAGGCCTTATATTGGCAGGAACTGTATCAGATAGCAAGCATATATATAATATGCTTACTGTTGTGAAGGTCAAAATATCCTGTCATATGGCATCTCATTAATTTAGGTGCATGAAGATGTCACCACTCTGAGGTTTTCTGATTGTATCTCCCCTGTCACACACACACACTATTGCTCACGCCCAGTCCTCCCACCGGCAGCTGCCACAGCCCCCACTGCATCTCGAGAATTAGTAATCCATCACTGCTGTTTCCAGTTCCGGGTGGTGGCGCTGTGGCGACATAAGGAGCCAGAGGACATAGGGACAAGTGGCGAGTGCGTGAGGGGGATGACGGGAGGGAGGGGGGTGGGGGTTTGGCTGAAATAAAATGTCATTGGAGTCAAAAGTAGAGGTAAATAAGGAGGGAAGGAAGAGGACATTAGGGAGAAGTATTTCTTTTAACTAACTTTAGCAAATTGGTTACAGTGAATCATTGTGGTACAAGGTACAAGGGCAGAGTGATGAAACAGGACAGTCATGCACTGCTATGCATGAATGTCATGTGTGTCATGTAGGCGTGTGTGATGCATGTGATGGAGAGATAGGATGCAGCTTTTAGGATGAAGGGTAAAAGGGAGGATGAGACATCTAAGGAGGAATAAAGATGAGGGGACACGTGGCCTTTAGATGGCACTGTTGAGCGGTGATTTGGCTCCTCCAAAGCTTCGCATCCCTTTATTCCCTCCGCCCTTTCCTCTGTCTTTGTCTCTATCTGATGCTGCCTCTTCCTCATCGTCTTCTCCATCTTCTTACCTCACTCTTTTTATATGCAGCGCGTATGATGAAGCAAGTTACACAGGTGGGAATTAAACACAACAAAGTGTATTGTATACAGGCCCCGTCATTGAGGCCAGAAGCATTGAAAAGCCAAAAGAAGCCTCTCAGAAGTCTATGTTAGTTTAATTGACAAACATCCTCTTTTTACCCTGTGTGGGCACAAACGTGCAAACACGCATTCACAGACACAAACACAGTCACCTACATACAACTCGTGTAAAGCATTCACCTACAGGAAATATATGAGAACTGGACTCAGGTTGTTAGCCACACTAAATGTGAAAGCCACATCCAGAACTAATGAGAGACCAGTATTGTAGACGGGTGTAAAAGCGTAGGCGAGCTGTTCGTTCAGAGGATGTCAACTGTGGGTGAGTGATCATACCAAGTAGGGTGCGGTGGTAAAGGGTTGTCATATTAGAGTGCAGCATTGTATTTTAATTTTTTTATGGAACAGTCAACTCCACTTGAGCAACTGGTGATGATAATTGCAATACACAAGGGGCAGTAGCCTTGAATGAATGTGTAATGTTCACTCACTGGTGTTCATTAGAATGTTTAGTGCTAATAAAAGACGGCTGCTCACTTTTTGTAGGGAACATGCAACATGGACTAAAATCACTCATTTAGCAATGAACATCCATGATTTTGTGAGGGTCGAGGCCTGAGTACTTGCAGTAAAAACACTTTAATGTTTGAAAATATGCTCATCATCAAGCTTGTGTAGCTGTGCGTGCTCAAAGATTCACACTAATTTTGACATAGGTGCACTCAAATGTCAAGGGAGACTAAATGATATAACCATGACATTTAGGATTTAAAGAGCAACGTGGCATCATACTTCTCAGCTACAAGACATAATCGTTTCATCTCAGGAATGGCACGAATTTGGAATATTCTAAATATTTGCGAGAGTTTAAACGTCACGGTCACGACCTACACTCCCTTTATCCATCCATTGCTACCACTTATCCTGCTCACAGTAGAGTGACCTATACACAGATCAGTGTGCATGGAAGGCAGACTAAACCCTGGATTGCACAGCAGAGTTTTGCTACTGGAATAGCCTCATCATTAGATTAACCTGCACAAACAAATCATAAGTGCACAAGAGATGTAAAGAAAATCTGTTTCTACAGATATATTTTTGATACATGATTTATTTGCTATATTGTATTGAACAGGCTTTTTATTGTGGTCTGTAGTCTGTAACTGGAATTTGTAATAGAAATAGAAAATGTATCTTTTAGTTATAGCGCTTAGGGTTTGGATGTTAAATAGTGCAGAGGGTGTATTCAAAGAGTCTGCATGAGCATCGAATATACTTAATGACATGCTCATCAGAATAGTAATTTTGCAAACTGCATTCTGTATAAATTTGTTGATATGATGCAATCACTCTAAACGTAGACGCAAACATGACCTGCGCCATATCAGCTGTATTAACGGGTCTGCCAAGTATACCAATGATGTGAAACAGTACAAAGTTTCCATATTTTTTCTGCTTCCATTCATAACAGTTGTACATATACATGGACCTCATTAAGGGCAAAGATGGAGATCCCAAATGGGAAGCTTGCCACTGAATTTCAAATTTCAAAGCTGAAGGTCGCTGACGCCATGACCTAAACTGGGTTGGTATATTCATTTTTAACATCCCCATAGATCTTTTAATGCTTGATTTGAATAGTCATTACGTACTGATGGTTCCCGTATAACTAATGTTAGAGTACATGCGGGTTGTTTGGACACTACACTTGCCACTATTTTGGGCCTGGGATTTTTGTTAGGACTTTATCATCCGGATCAAAGATAAAACCCCAGATGATAAAAAAGCAGTGTTTTGGAGAACTCTGTCTAGACATCTAATTCAAATATAACCAAGTGAATGATGGCTTCACCCGTGAATGAGTCTGAGTGTAGGGGAGTCGTGCATTTGGCTGCTAACTGCACTTCACAGCTAGATTTGTGGAGTGAAGCTCTGTGACAGATTCAGATAGCAACGGGATAGAGATATTGTCACCACTTCATCCCAGGCAGGAGTCCAAATCAAATAATAAAGGAGATTATATATGGCAGTCACCTTTGTCCAATACAGACAAACCTGCCTTCTCTACCGTAACTGCACCTGGTAGACCATCACAATATTTAGGCTTTGCCACAGAAACCGTTTTATAGTGCACCCGCCCCCCTGAGCAATGTTACTCTAATGGCACGATCTGATAAAGTGGTGCAGCTGACTCATGAATGTTTGAACAAACACAACCATGTTGTTCACTTGCTATCTGTGAGCCATGTTTGTCTGCAAAGCGACACTTCACTTCACACCAGTCTAATCTCCTAAAACATGCTGCAAAATTGCTTATTTTGCTTGACTGGAATAATTTGGGCCCAAGGGGCAAAACCTGTGTAAGGAGCTTGATATGAAACAAGATCTACTGTTACAAAAATGAACTAAAAAAACATTTGATTATTTTTACTGTGTAAAAAAAAGTAATTTCCAGTTTCCTTTTATCTCTGAAGTATCAATACTTTTAAGAGTGCATGTACTGTCCTGTGATTCAGGAACTTGGCTGTTTCAGATATACGGGGGATTAAGACGTTCTAACAAGGCTATGGATTCGCTGCAGTCTTTCTGACCGGTTCTCCTGCCCTGACTCCCTCCAGCAGTGGCTCCGGTCTCAGCACCATGGACAGCTCACACCCCCTGTCCTCTGCACACTGTACTCCTCCCTGCAGTAAACTCAGCTCCGCTCACAGACACTCAAGAGTAATGGGATTCGCCTCATCCTCCTGTAGACTACGCGACTACTGCTCTGCTGCCGTAGCAAATAATGTTCAACCGTTCCTTTGTACGTCATACATACGCAGACAAGCAACACATGTCCCACACACACACACACACACACACGCACTAGCACATTGTCACACCCAACAAGTTGCCTTTATTGTGTCATTAAAGAACATTCCAACAGCTCTCTGACCAATGGCCACTTTAGCCATTTTTTATTTTTTACATTCTTAGAACCCCTAGAAATGGTGGACCCCATAAGTGTTGATTACAAAGTTGGTCCCCATGGATTAGGGTAACCAGTATGTGTGTGTACGAGTGTTTTCCTGCGTGTGTGTGTGAGTGTGTATCTTCAAACACTAAAGTTTCGTCAAGACCTTTATAGCAAAAATGTCAGCAATGCCTCCTGGCTTCAAGCATGGCTGCAATCCTCCACTCCCTACCCTTCTTAAAATGTACCCGTTATCATTCTTGTGTGCCTGTGTGCTTGTGTGTGTTCGTGTGCGTGTTTGCGGGTGTGTGCACATGCGGGTGTGTGTTTGTGCGTGTGTGTGTTTGTGCACGTGTGTGTGTGTGTATTTGCGCGTGTGCGCACTTGTTTGTGTCATCCAGGGCGCAGAGATAAAACAAAAAATATTCTTAAAAAAGATAATCCTTATTGCAAAATAAGATTAGCCAAGTCTGATGATTAGTGAAACCTGTATGTCATTGAGCATTTGCGCATGGAGCCAACGTTAGTATTTCATCAAGGTTCCTGAATGCTTGCAATGTTTCTTGTCTCAAAGACATTTGGAATATGTGCAAAATTCCTTTGCAACAAGAATTTTATTGACTATTAATAAAACTGTTGGCAAATACAGGGTCCGGCAAAATGATTTGTAGGTTTAATAAAAAAAAGAAACAAAAAAATATTAAATTTTTTATTTTCGAAATGTACATATAATGCCATTTTGTTTCGTTTCAGTGGCTAACATGAATTGGACCGGTGAGCATTGCGCTTTCATTGTGGAAATGTTTATCAAGAACGAATCTGTAACTGCAACACAACGAGCGTTCCGTCTGCGCTTCAGACTTGGTAGACATGATCCCGGACCTGCTCGAAACACGATCTCATGATGGGTTACTAACTTCAGAGCCAGTGGATCAGCATTGAAACAAAAATCAACCGGCCGACCTCGCACCGCCAGAACTCCAGAAAAAGTGGCAGCGGTAAGACCAAATTAATATAAAAAAAGTTTTTTGTTTCTTTAATTCATTCATCATAAACCTACAAATGTTTCAGATCATTTTGCCGGACGCTGTATCTGTCGAACGTCGTTCTGACTGTTTGCGACCTTGAACAAATCCTGACAAAAAATCAACATTCAGGCCATGCGCAAACTCTCGCTAACCTTCCCTGCTCAGTAAGATACTCGGTTGACATGACATCCACTGCGTTCACTGTGCCCGCTCCTGCTGTCCAACTTTGATTCATGCCTCTTATGTACTGCATGATGAATCATGTGGTATCAAATGTGGGCTACATCCTGGCACATTTCGTTTTTGCAATTTGGCTGCCTTGAGATGAGTAAGAGCTGAATGACGTATGGTTGTTGTTGTAGAGAGGTCAATACTGCTAGAATGACTAGGCATAAAAGACCTTTGACACTTGGATGATTACTATCCTCTACCGCCTTTCTCTTATAAACATTATTTGGCTCCAATTTTCTCTGTTATTTGGGCAATGTTCATAACTCCAGAAATTTGGAAATAATTAAAAAAAGAGAGAGGATATTTTTCTAACTCCTGTAACAATTTCATTCCCTCCAGAAAGACTACGACAACTCCATTCCTCCATTTTCTGTATTGCTTTGTCCTGTCCCCACAGGGGTCACGGGCGTGCTGGAGCCTATCCCAACTGTCATCGAGCAGTTGGTGGGGGACACCCTGAACCGGTTGCCAACCAATCGCAGGGCACACAGAGACGAACAACCATCCGCACTCGCACTCACACCTGGGGCAATTTGGAGTGCTCAATCGGCCTACCAAGCATGTTTTTGGGATGCGGAAGGAAACCGGAGTGCCCGGAGAAAACCCACACAGGCACGGGGAGAACATGCAAACTCCACACAGAGAGGGTCTGAGGTGGAATCGAACCCGTACCCTCTTAAATATGAGGCGGACAGGCTAACCAGTGCTCCACCGAGCCGCCCAGACTACGACAACCAATAATGTAAACATTTTTATAGTATCCCCCCCATTGGCAAAAACTCCACCAGCCACCACTGCTGCCCACATCAATTATCTCACATTAGCATTGCATTAAATATCGTAGAGTAGTAGACAAAACTTTCAGTGAATTTGCATCCCATGAGTTCCTTCATCCTTTGTAGCATTATTGTGCTGACATTTCTGACGTTCCCTGTAAGGGCGCTCACTTGCAGCCATGTATCACCCTGCCATGCACCAATCGTGTCGCCTCATCCTCGAGCGGGAAAGTACACAAACAGCCACGCTGCCATGGCAACATCCTAAACAAAAGGTCAGTGCTGCCCCTGTTGAAAATTAGTCTGTGTGCAAAGTTATTTGATGCATGCCAGCAGTTAATCAAGAGGTAAATGATTTTGTTTGAAGCAAGTCTTTTCATAATGTACAAAAGAGATAAGGGTGGAGTAATGTCTTAGGGGAGATGTGTACCTGTAAACATCAGAAAATGACAGAAGCCTCCAGTATTTCCCTGTGTTTTCTTGTGAAAGCTTAATTAGTTCAGACCGTTTTTTGCCTGAAGCCCCTGCAACTGACACACCATCACCACACTTAGTATTCTTCATCCCCAGGGAGCAGCTTGAATAAAAGCTGGCATTCGCTGAGCACTTCCATCCGTCCTGTGTCGCTTCCTATTGTTGTTGCTCCCCAACATGTCGAAATGAGCCCCCCATAACATATGCAAAACAAATATTTACTTGCAAACTTTCATGGATGCCAACCCTTAAATTCTGAAGTACCTAAAGTACTGTTGAGAGCAAAAGAAAAAAAACCTCAGCGTCTTGACAACCTCCATGTGCAGGCAAATGCCAACGCATGAGCCTCCACACACAAAACATGCCACACAGTAGCACATTAGCCCACATATATATAAGCACCGCTCTGTAAACAGACTTTGACATTTCAAGTTAAAGGGAGGTAGGTGCAGGGGAGTTAAGGGTTAAATGTCACACAATATTAACAATTTGGGCCTAGCTTCTGATGCAGAGTGACAAATCACGCAGCACCGGAGGTTGGAAAGAATGTGTGGATCACACTGCAGAGAGAACGGTGGTGAAAGAAACCTTGACAAGCTATTTAGCAGGATATCCATCCATCCATCCATCCGTCCGTCCCTCCCTCCATCCCTCCATCCCTCCCTCCCTCCCTCCCTCCCTCCCTCCCTCCCTCCCTCCATCCATCCATCCATCCATCCATCCATCCATCCATCTTCTGTACCGCGGGCATGCTACAACCTATCCCAGCAACAATGTAAAACATATCATGGTGTTTTGATATTTCTACCTGTCCTGTGCTCCAGCCTCAAGGCTTGTAAGACCACATACATTTTGGACTACACAGGGGCGTATGATGCGAGACATACAGTAGCTTCTCGAGCAAGAGATACATTCTAGCCTGAAGCTTATAAACTGAAGCTGGCTCTTGCTTGGTGAGACGAAATGCACCTGCAGCTGTAATCCATTTCCCCCCCTTCTCTGCTTTGCTCCTGAAGTAAAGAAAGTGAAAACAAAACTCCTTTCTCTCTTTTACCATCACAGACATTCCACAGCAAACACCATTGTGGTTGTTGTTTATGTTGTGGTTTGTCTCTGGTCTACCTTTAATTCTGTCGTCTCTTACCCCTTTGTTTTAATTTGGCGAAAACCTTTAAGAAAAAAAATATACTTAACAGTGTTTTGAAAGGCTGAGAGGGAGAGAGAGAGAAAGAGAGAAAGAGAGAAAGAGAGAAAGAGAGAAAGAGAGGGAGAGAGGGAGAGAGGGAGATAGACAGAGAGAGAGCGAGAGAGAGCAAGAGAGAGAGAGAGAGCAAGAGAGAGAGAGAGAGAGAGAGATACACTCATGTCTCCATGCTGTTGGGAAGAGGGCAGGTTCAAACAAAACTTTCTTTGAAAATACTTTCCTCAAAGTTATTTCAACCAACAAGTACTAAAATGTAAGAAATAAATAATTAGTCACTTAAAATGTAATTGTGCTCCTTAATTTTTGATTGCCCCATACATTAGATTCATTACAATCACATTCATTCACAATGTGTAAAGTTCTATGCATTATTCATTTTGAGTCTGTAGACTGTCATACTTACTCACACATTTATCTAATCTCTATTCTATTTTCTGTAAAACAGACATGCCTGGCAGCCCTCCCAAAATATTGTTAGCCGTGCTTGTAGAATTGCAGGTTCATTTCTGTTGACAGCCGGAGGAAAATAATTGGTCCATTCGGTCTCATCTAAATGCAGGAAAGTATGATTTTCCCAATGTTTTTTTAATTTTTTTATCCGAGACAATCAACATCAGCAGTAAGAATAACTGAACGATGGAATTCTTCTTTTTTAGGCAGCATTAGAAGTAAATATTGCAAATGCCGTCATGTTGACCCGCATTATGTGCAGAACTTTGAATGCATGATTTTCGAGTCCGTATGCCTTAGCATTAGACCAGAGGCTGACTAAATAATTTAACTGCCTTTTCCGCGTGTCCATGCTTGTTTTGCTATACCAATCTGAAGCACATCACAATTGCTTTCATGACACGTGATGTCTCTGGCTGCAATTGAAGCATATTTGTTTGGTGTAATCATTGTGGCATGTCGTAATTAAAATGGTCTTAAAGCAACTTGTAGATTATTATTTGTTACGTTCTCAAAGTCCTCATGAATCATTTCCACTGTGACTGTTTACCTTGCATTAATTATTGTGATTTCAAATAGCATCTGCCGCCAATTACTGCAAGAGTTTCTCCACCCTCTTGTTTATGTGTTTGTTTTTTCCTTCTCTTTATTGTGGACATTAAACTGACGCAGCTGCAATGTCAAGCAGACCTGAGAAAGCTTTTCTTGCTGCAAATTACTTTCCATCTTGATATTATGCTGTAATATGTAATTGCAGGGTTGTAGAAACTTGGGGGGAACGTGTTCATTTAAGTGTGTCATAAAGTTTGTCTGTGCAATGCATGCCCAATACTCTGAACAATGTACGGAGTTCAGACATAACAACAATCAATGTCCTTTTTTTTTTTTTAAATTATCATCTCTTTAAAAAAAAAAAAAAAACATTACTAGCCTGATTGACCACAAACACTTTTGCCACAATATTTTGCGTTGAGCTGTAACTTGTACAAAAAACATAACGTCTGTCTCGGTAAGAAAGATATTTTGGCAATTTGTTTTTGTAAATATTTTAAAACAGTTGATCATTTGTCACTTTCATTTTGTACCAGATTGGGTTTGGTTACATGCATTTTGGGAGTTTGTTCACGTGTTGTTTCAGGTCTTCAGTAAACGTAAGCACAATGTTGGAGATGAGTGAAGGAATAACAACAATTATAAAAACGTAATAATATAATGTATTAATGATAATGTAGGAATGAGACACTACTGCAGTTTCTTCTTCATGTGATAAGAGTGATATAGTACATGCATTATGACAATTCATTCCTGTGTCACGATCAGTGTTGGTCATTTCTCAAGTAACAGCAGCACCTCCACAGTGGACTGCACTACCTGACAAACTACTAAGCTTCTCTCATCCAAAATAACACGATGGTCACCTTACGTGCGCATACTGTTAATTTGCACACTCCTGCTCGACCACATAGAAGCGGGAGCAGTCCTGCTTATCGCTGAGCTCATTTTCCCCATTCACTCTGGTTGAAAGCCATTTTTCGGGGGTGGGAGAGCAGAATGGATTGTACAGGAAAAGGAGTGGAAGCCTGAGTCTGGAAGGAATAAGTGCCTAACTAAAGGGAAAAATGAAATTGAGCAAGCTTAAAGTAAAAAAAAAAAAGGGGGCTGCACAGAACAGATAGAACAAACAAAGATAAAGAAAATATAAGATGGCAATAAGAAAGTCGATTCTCGTTTGGGATTAATGTTATTTGTGGTTTCCTGACTCCTCTTTAAACACATCTTTGCTCAAATGATGGATTGTGGCTGTTATCTTTACGGTCTGGCACAGCACAGAGCCTGTTAAACGCAAGAAACCACAATGTAAACTTTATGGCACAACATTAATACATGGACACACCAACACATCCATCCCCTCAAATACCCCGTAGGTGCATAAAGACACAGCTCTTTGCTTTATGGCGCTTTCACAGAGTTTTAGGAAGTGCAGGTTGAACAAAGGAAGGTGACTAAGCTGCTCGCTGTGTCTTTCTTTACCAAGCAGTAAAAGCATTAACCTTCAACGTGAACTTGAACAAAGTGTTAATGGCGGGAATATTTTTTGTGTGTGTTCTTGGTGTATACATGACTATTTTCTATTGACTTTGTACATGGGTTGAGTGAAAAAACCCAAATGTAGCACACCAGTTCAATCTCACACTACTGGCTCGGTGGCTGTTGGCATTGGCCACTCAATTTAAGCCAATGCACATCTGAAGTTGGTACAATTTAGGACAGAATCACCTCCTAATAAAACACCGTCTGTCTTCCCCATTGCCAATTTCATCAGGCACAAATGCACACTCACCATGCCTCTCCCGACATTTCCCTTCTCTCATTTTTTATTTACCTCCTCACACCACTGCTGTCCCACTTATTTGGCTTTGCCGCTGGAACTGGACAGGCTCCCCCTGGAGACAGAGGTCTCATTGTGAAGACTCTGGAAGATGACGGGGAGCGCAGTGCCTTTAAATGCACACTTTGATGCGTGCTCACAGCCAGGCAGACAGAGGGCGTTATGTTGTACGTTAGCTTCATGCATAACCCCACGCTAATGGTGAAGCTACACTGCCAATAAGAGCGGTAAAATAATTGGTCTGAGGGGAGTCCTGTTTTGTCTGCGTCAGGAGAAATGCCTCAGTAATAAAAGGCACAGATGCACAAATCAAAATAACACTGGGGGGTCATAGCAGTCTGACCCTTGAAAAAGAAAGAGCAACTTGGTGGTTTCTCTTTCAAAACAGATCAACAACAGCATGCAGCACAGCATTTCCTATAAAAGGTTTAAATCTTGTTTGGAGCAAAATGCAGGTCCTCACAAGCTTTCACATAATTAAAAAAGCTCATGTTATGTTTTCCCTGTCCCAATGCCTTTCCGTTGAAGATGACACAGATCTTTGAAACATCTCAATTAGCCAGCAAGCCATGCCAGATTCAGTGTTCTTCTCATCTGCTTCAATCCTTTGAGAGCAGCTCCATGTTATTGGGTGTTGTGGACTTAAAACTCAGACATGATTAGCTTTTCTGACGCTTTTGCATGACAATGGGGTTTACGTTATGTTATTTGAACTTGGAAGTATCTTTCCTTGGGCAAATTCATCCAGTAGGCTCATGCGACTGAAAACTTAAAAACTTTCCAAGACTTGGGCAACTTTTTTACTCACTCCTCTGAAAGAGGGAACAACAAATCTCCCAGAAGTGGCATTTTAAAGGAAAGACTCTACAGGGACCACTATGATAGGAGTAGCAGTCACCTTATAGTTTTTACTGCATAGACAAGCCAATTTGCATCTTGATCAACAAGCATGCAAAGGCGGTGCCGAGTACTGGCGCAGTCCCAACCTACAGACACAAAGTGTTTGATCGACAGTGATGAGTCCACAAATAGAAAACATCTCCTATCTGAAAGTGATATGTTTACTGAGAAGTGTACTTTGTGTTTCGGGAAAACGTTTACCGAACTTCGTGATTACAGCTCAAGCGGAGAAAAATGAAGGTAATAATACATTTCACATTTCTTCCAGGACCTTTTTTTTTTAAAAATACCATCTCTCTGCTCTCCCTCTTGTGAGTGTCGAGAGCCTTTCTATTCTTTTGAAAAGCAACACGGTGAATGTACTTGTCAGAATGTAGATGAATGAGTTTTAGTTCAGACTTCTTTTTAATATATGCCCTCTATCTGGAGCTGCAGCTAAAAAGTTTTCTATCCACTCAGATCTTCACATAAGCGCAAACACAAATCAAAAGAATGAGTCGTCTGAATGCATTTCCTAAAGCCTGACACGGGCCGGAATAAAAAGTAACAACAACAATTTAAAATCAAACAAAGAAGCTTGTAAACGTAGCTCCACTCTCATAGTCATGTTTTCAAGGGGCAGGCAAAACATGCGAACGAGATGAGTCGAGAGCAGACTGTCAGGTGAACACACACGAGAGCAAGAAACAAAGGAGTTGTCGTGAGCTCACTCGCAGGCCTGAAGGTCAACCGTAAACATGGCTTCCCTCATTATTGTCTTCATCCACACACGTCTTAGGGAAGTGTTTTAGAGTGAACTGTATTATTTAGTATGTCAGTGTACATGTACTTAAAAAGGTGCTGCCATCATACAAAGAGTTGTTGAGGTCCAATGTTTTTGTACCACTATGTTCACTCTCCAAGTTAACACATTTGCTATAATTTATGATTATTTGGTGGTAGCATGTAAAATGTCCAGTTAAAATTTTGTTTCTTAGTATTCATCTCTTACCTCAAATCATTGCAATTCAGAACTGTGAGAATTAGAGTAAATGATTTAAAAGTACTTTTTGGCATAGCACAGTATTAGATTAGATTGTGGAAAATATTGTAATATTACAGCTCTTACATAGTCACGAGTGTGGGTTACAATACATTTATACTGTTAGGGGAAAAAAACTAAACACCATTCTCGAGTTTATTACCAGTATCAAGCAGATCTTGCATTACTTTCTGTTAAGTACCAAAAACGTCACCAGTGACAGTCTTAACATTGTTGGTGGCCAAGAATAACATGGGATAACTTCTGACCCAAAAGCAACTGTAAACATGTGAACTGAAGTGATGCTAACTTTAGTATCGTGAAAAGTAGTTGAAAGGTGCACAACACACCTAAAGACATCATGACCTGTGCATAATAACGCTTGTGTGAAATCACTACGATTTTAAAGGGAAACTAAATTAGTGCTCACAGAGTGATAGCAGCACACACAAGCCCAAACTATGGACAGGAGATGTTACTCAGCCACTTTGCTTGCTGTGTTTTAAATGTTTCCTCTGTCTTTGGGCCCTGGTACATCATTTTAATTGGAATCCAAAAGAAACTCTTCTATTTTGTCTTTCTTGGAATTGTTATAAAACCCAATCATGTGTGAACAGTTTTAAGGGCAGTCAAGTAGTGTGTTATGCATTCGAATAAACAGCAGCTATCCTATGCACCCAAGATGGTGAAGGAAAATAAATAAAAAGTGGAAGTGACCTAGGTGAAGTTCTCAGGGCCAATTGCCACGGTGAAAAAATGGGCTGAGTTTGTTGTTAATTGATACATGCGCAACAATCCTATTTGCTGTCACGTTTTTGCCCCATTTTTCGCGTTTGCGTTCAAACAAACAGTCTCCAGGCTAATATGCCGAGCTGACTCTCGCCAAAAATGTGGAAGCCTGTGACCATCACTGCCGGGATAAAAAAAACAGGTGGCACACAGCTCCCTTGGGGCACAGTGACAACCAGGAAAACAAATCTTGAGTCTTCTTGACTTGTGGAGTCTGGCTGTTGAATAAATATTCCCAGGCTTCATTTTCATGATCAATGCGCCCTTTAGTGCATGTTAAGTCAAAGTAAGGTATGGTACAAAGCTTACTTCACTTGAAAGTATAATGGGTCTTGCCACAAAATGTGTTCACTTGACATTCCCTTACACATCCACTTAGCCCGTTCGCTGTGATGTGACAGTACCTTGGCAGAGAGGATGTATCTATTGCCGTGCTCTATAAAGAATGTATCGAAAGTCAAGCTACAGGAGAACTCATTTGCAAAACATAAAGACATGCAACCTATTCGTTTTTCTTTGGCAGTCCGTCCACTCATTGTTAACATTCAGTTAAATATGCAGTGGTTACAGATGCCGTAGGTAAGATCTGGTTTGATTTGATTTGATTTAACATTTATTGATCCCAGGGGTGGGGAAATTCAGGCCCTCAAGTTGAAAGATTTCACACTCAAGTATGTTACATTAAAACTACGCTGTGAGTATAATTCATCCAAAAAGTTACTTGAGTAACTGTAATAGAGTAATGTGTTACAAACACTCAAGTATGTTGCATTAAAATTACTACTCAGTACAATGCGTCCAAAAAGCTATTGGAGCAGCTGTAACAAGGCGTTACAATGCCCACGTTTGGTACCGTATACTTTTTAATAGACGATGCAATGTTTGGTTCTCAGCAACTAACAGTATAACCAGCAACAATTTCATATTGTGGCATTGTGTACTTTAATGATAGTATCAATAAACAGAGCCTAATTTGGCTTTAAGTAAAAGAAAACTAAACAAGCCTGTCCAAATCCAATAAACCCTGAGAAAGGCTAAAGCAAACACAGAAGGAGCCTTGTAAACTGGACTAATCAATAGGAATGCTTTGTGAATTAACAAAAGAGAGACTACTAGAACATCTCCAGATTGTTTTCAAGATGCCTTTAGAAAATTGAGGTTGGCATTGAGAGTCATCAGTGTCAAATGCACAGCTCACAGGATTAATACCCACTTTCTGGTCGACCACTCAGAAGCTCACAGTTGCAAACACACTTGAATATTTTTTTCTGGGCTGTTTTAATAATTTATAAGGTGTCTCCTTGGCTGTCCAGCTTTTCACACAAACAATAATGTGCATACTCATAGATACAGACCACAAACCGCTAAGCTGCAAATAAACTCAACACAGACCTAGTTTTATTTAACTCTTAGGATGGGTCTGTCTTTGCTTTCACTTTGTCTCTGTCAAAGTCAAAGAAGTCACAAAATACCACACATGGTAACAATGGAACGGGTTTTTCTCATGCACAAGGACGAGCATTTGTCATCACAAAGCTTGAGGAGCTACTCTACAATATGTTGTAAAAATAGAATAGCGTTTTGTCTTTATCTCCACCATTGTCTCAGAAGAAGATGTTTGGTTTGCTTCCATTCACCCTCATTATTGTGCACTTGCTATGCTCCTGTTTTTCTTATGCATTGACCTTGGAATATTACTGCCGGATCACACTTAGTAATTCCATCTCGGTTTGTTTATTGCTATTTAATTCATCCAATTAAAGATTTCCTGGATAACAAGGTGCTTCAGTTGACACTACTGCACTCTGCATACCTGCCACTCTGAGGGATGCCCCCAGAGTGGAAAGAACAGCTTATGATGCTTTCTCTTCATTTATTCAGGAACCTTTTAAATTGCATTCCCATTACCCTGATTCTGTATGGATGGTGATGATGAGTTGAGGCTCAGTGTGTAAAAGTGAGCAACACTTTGCTTACTCAATATCAGTGTTTGCCTCAACCACTGGAATTGAACTTTTCAGGAGAATCTTTATAGTGCTGCTTTGTAGGATAGTGTCAGTCAAGCAGCCAAAGCACTCTGGAGCCTTTTAGACATTCTGTGGAATGACTCCTTGGTCTGCCAGTCTGATGAGCAAAGCAGAGGGAAAGTGAAAAGGTCCTACTGTGGAAATGTGCTAAATGATGAGAAGTGGAGACAAAGACAAGGCAAGACAGCACGTCCTTTGCTCTACCCACCACAATAATGCAGTTTTATAACAAGACAAGTCAAATATACTCAATAATATTTTCCAACTAATGACAGCACAAATTGGCCAAGGGTCATGTAAGTATGAAATAAATCCTAGGTTAATTAAAATTCTTGCTGTATCGCAAGGATTTCAAACGTGACTGTAAAGGAATACACTCAAAACATACCTGTGCCATTTATTTGCTGCTCCCTGATGGGTGAGGGGAGGAAAATGGGAATTTTCTGCATAATTAATCTCAGTGATAGCGCAATAATGAAGTTCCAAATTGCAGTGGCACGCAGCATGTGCACAATGTGGTATCTTCAGAATGGATGCAGCTGCAGGAGCTGTGTTGGTGCAAGCGCAAGACAAGAAGTGTGTTTTGGTGAAACCGCTGGAATCTATACCGCCAAATGAGTCTCCATTGACTGAATGGGCCCTGATTGACGTTTAAAGTCTCAACGCAAACAAAACTGTATTGGCCTCTTAATTATAGTGTGTTCATCCATGCTCCATGTAGATAAAGGCTATAGAAACACTGCATTTAGTTCTGACAAATATATACATAATTGATCATCTGGTCTTGAATTATTTATTGCTATCAGGATTTCAATATTGCATGGCTCACTTGAATAATGAATCAATATCAAATTCAATTCACCGAATCCTATATTTATAAGAACTTGGCCAAGGCTAATTACATATTGGCTGACAAACTGAAGGCACGCTGTGTTTCTGATGTACAAATTTGAAAGGTTGAAAACAATTCTCTCTCTCTTTCACACACACACGGACGCACGCACGCACACACACACACGATGTGAACATGTGAACTGTGTACTGTAGGTGTGGGAGTACATGATTAGTTGTACCGCAATAAAAAACTGGGACACACTGTATAACTGGCTTTTCAAGTGCCAGAGAAAGAGAAAATAAGCTATAAAAACTAACTGATAAGTTGGGTAAAACCCTTGCAGAATTTTCAAGTGCAGTGCAGCACAATCATTCAAAATGTCTTCCTCTCTGAATACATTCTTCTTATTCTTTCGGCTGCTCCCGTTAAGGCTCACCACAACAGATCAATCTTTTATATCTCACTTGGTCCTCTGTATCTTCCTCTACCACACCAACCACCTGCATGTCCTTCCTTACTACATTCAAAAACCTCCTCTGTGGCCTCCCTCTTCTCCTGCCTGGTGACTCCATCTTCAGCATCCTTCTACTTATATAGCCGAGTCATTCCTCAGCACATGTCCAAACCATCTCCATCTCGCCTCTCTGACTTTGGCTCCAAAATGTTCCACCTAAGATTTCGCTCTGATTGTTCATTTCTAAACCTGTCCATCCTAAATTTCACTGAATACATTAAAGATCAAAAAGTTCACAATTCTGCTTTGTCCATATATTTTGAAGATAAACATTAACAAGATGAATACAAACCTTTGAAGAATTCTGAGGGCAAAACAGAAAGTGGCACTTTCTGAAACCTCAGCGGAAAGATGGCAACAAAATCCATTGGTCTGTACACTTGCAAAGAAAGCTGGGCCATCCATGGCCACATCTGTGTGTCCTGCTGTGACTCTGCTAATTAAGTCATGGACACAAGAATGACCCAGTGGGACCAAATTTCAAGGCACTGCAGCTATCTTTCAAAATAACTGCTGTTTTGGTCAACAGACAGCCAGACAAATAGCCCTCACCTGAACTTGCCTTCCTATCAACGTTAGCTATGCCCAAACTAGGGCCCAAAAGATGCGATCGATCCATCGATCGATCATCGATCCGACAATCATCGATCGATCTATCTATCATCGATCCATCGATCCATCGATCCATCCATCTATCCATCCATCCATCCATCCATCCATCCATCCATCCATCCATCCATCCATCCATCCATCTATAATCGATCGATCGATCTATCATCTATCATCGATCATCATCTATCTATCAATCTATCAATCTATCAATCTATTCACACACACATTCTTACATGAGAAGGGTGGCAGTCATGTTGCTTTTGTCTCCTGGGAGAGGCAAGTTGGAAGGAAGTGTTTAGCCGCACTGCTTTGTTTACTGCTTTCTCAGCATGCCTGCCTCTTTCATTTGGAGAGAACTCTGGGGCGACCGCAAGCCCACGCATATGTGTGCACACTTGCAAGAGTCTGAACACACACTTGTAGTCTCCATAACCAATGGGAGGTAAACAGAGCCCTCATACACTGTAACCAGATCCATTAGAAAGCTAATAAAAGACTGGGATTGAGTTAATGACCCCCGAGAACATCATCTGCTTTCAGTGTCACTGTTCCAGTGGTCCCACGCTCAATCTCAAATAACAACAAAGACACTGTAGATGCAAAAGGGTTGATTAGCTGCCCCAGAACAGGAAATTAAATACTGATGATCAGACACCGATTTCACAGAATGGAGGTGCAAGATGCATAAAAACTTGAAATCCAGAGACTTGCACGCAACTCGATCAATTTATAGAGACCATGCATGGTATGCTATAATTTGCAATTACATTAAATTACAATAACTAAAACCTGCATTTCACATATAGGTTTCAGCCAAATTGAAATCCAGATAATTTATGCTGCTTCAGATTTTCTGGGATGACCCTGGAAAATTCACTTTTCTGTCAATATGACTCAGAGTGTGTGGCAACTTGGCTGGCAACCAGTTCAGGGTGTCCCCTGCCTCCTGCCCGAAGTCGGTTGGGATAAGTTCCAGTACACCTGAGGTCCTCGTGAGGAAAAGCAGTTCAGATATTTGATGAAAGTGCCAGTACTCCATTTATTCAACTGTTGCCAAGTAAAATAGGCAGTGAGTAGAAACTGATAATTAATTAATCAATAATCAATTAATTATTTAAAAGTTAATAAACAAATCATTAATTCACTTCCATGATGACGCTGCTGTGTATGGCTTGCTGCTAGCCTGTGCTAAGTCAATTAACTTTTTTGTTGGCTATAGTTCTCACAAAATGACATGTTTCCCCAGTCGAGCCTGCAAAGTTAGCAAAAGTGAGTAAGAATTAATTGGAAAAATATAAAAAGTTTGGGGATTCTCTCTCAATTACATCCGTCGGTGCATCTGTGCCTCTTGACACAGGTTAATTCAGGTCAAGACGCTCGTCCCGGTCACATGACATGTTACCCCAGTCGAACCCGTGAAGCTAGCAAAAATGAGTAAGAAAAAGAGATGTTTGGAAAGCTTCTTTGGAAAGAGGAAGAGGCCCAATGAGGAGACAGAAGAAGAGGCTACAACTTCCAAGAAAAAGAAAACTGGATTAAATTCAAGGCAGAATATCCTGAGATCGCCACAAAAGCACTGAAAACTCTGCTTCCCTTTCCAACATCCTATCTTTGTGAAGCGGGATTTTCTGTGGTTACAGCGACTAAAACAAAGCTACGGAGCAGATACTTAATGGTGAAATTTATTTTTATGCGTTTTGTATTTGTTTTTATAGCAGTCGTATTATTTTATTTCATAGTATTTATATACTTATGATATTTTTTTCATTCATTAAGATATTTTTATAAAGGCCGGTCCGTGAAAATATTGTCTGACATGTAACTGATCCATGGTGGAAAAAAGTTAGGGACTGCTACACTAAGGCATGATTGAGACAACTTGAGGCTCTTGACTACAACATTTGGGACGAGCTTCAAAACACTTTGTATATGTACTTTTAGTATAGTTTAATGAGTTTCTAGGCACAGCAAGAAGCATTTAGCTTGATCAAGCAATTTCCCGGGAAAATCTTTGCGAGTCTATGGTAAGATAGTCTATGTTTCTTTGTCATCAGGGTTTGCCAGGGTTTGTTGAAGGTCGAACGTGCTTGTACATTTCTGGCCACAAGAGAATTTTGAACATCACCAACATTTTGAACATGTTCAAAATTAATTTTAATCAGTTGGTATAACAGTATTTTAAGTGAAAAATCACGAACGTTGTCAACAACAATGGTTTCTGCTGCAAGGGGCTTATTATTTGTTCATTCATATATATGTATGTGTATCTTGCCAGCTCTCCTTTGAACCTTCGCTTGTCACTTGAAGCACTGTCACATGACTAGTGGAAATGTGAAAAATGTGTTTCTGTCACAGTTTTGCGATATACTTCTATATTGATACTTCTCAAAAACCACCTAGTAAGCTTGTAAAAACTTTCTAGGGATATTTGAAAGGTTTTTCAAAATGTGTGTTTCCATTACCAAGTTGCTGTTGGGCAATTATATTTGTTGTATTTTTATATTGTATTTCCCGCATCTCTCAGAGCAATGGAAACCCAACTGCTAAGAACAAACATGTTGAATGGCATGTTTATCTTAAAATATTACGCAGGTACCCATGTAAAAAATAAATGCTGCCACAAAAATGTACTCTGTTATGATTTAAATCATTGGATTGGTTCTGTTTGCCCTGCAGGTCAACATGAAATTGATTCCCTTATCTATCATTCCGCCTGTTCATCCGTGTGTGTGACCCCGTCCACCTGTGTGTGTGTGTATCCTTTTAAATGACACTCAACCTTCACCTCCTAATGTATGAATTTAAATGAACCTCTTTCTTCCAACAGCTGTAATTGACCACCACACAAGAGTACAATAAATATTGTAATTTGCCTCAGGGAATACCAATATACAAAGCAATTCTCTCCCACAGTCTCCCCATCCCCCTTTAATCTGTTTTTGACATTCAGCGGATTGCTAGCTGCACACGTTTGTTTACGGGGTTGTTAACCGTTTCTCAGAGTCTTTGCACCCAGCAAATGTGGTGATTATAATTATCAGGGAGGCTCCTTCCAGCAGACCTATTATGATACCAAAACCTCATAACTGTAGTTTCAGCCCTTATAGTAAGGGGTTCCACTTACCATAAAATGATGGTGCAATTTAAGTCTAGTCAAAGTATGTTTATGTATTCATATACCTTGATCAATTATCACTGTGTTCTCCAGATTTGGTAACACACTGAATAGTCATAAGATAAAAAATGAGGAGAGAATAACTGCTTTTACCAACTTTTTCCAATACCCTTATAGTATCATCAATGAAGGTGTATGAACGGTTTGAATCATTGGGTGCAGAATGACAGTGTTGTCATTACCTGAGTGGAATATTTAATTCATTTGCACAGAATGCGTTTGCTCAGGTGTAAACAGTCCCTTCCTGTCAACATGCTGCCTTTTTCATTCGCCAAAGATTCACTGGTGACTACCAGAACGTGTCCATCTGCACACTTGAATTTTAACTCAAATGAACGGAGAAAGAAATGAATTGGTTCATAAAGTGATTGCATTTCGTACGTTCATGCTAAAGATGACTTTGAACAACTTTTTCGGTAAATACGCAACAGGGAGTAAAGATGAGCCAGTTCCTATTCAAACACCACACAGCCGTATGCTACCCGTCTGTTCCTGTGCCTTGTTCTCAGTATGACTCCTAGTTGCCAAACCGATCCGTCTACTGGCCGACCAAGCCCGATTGCCGCCTGCCCTGACCTCTTGCCCGTCTACCGACCAAGCCTGTACGCCGCCCGTCTTGATTTTTCGCCCGACCACGCACGAACGCCACCTGTCCCAACCTAACACACGATTACCGACCATGTCTCTGTCTCGTAAAAAAAGAACATTCACTATGTGTGCACTTACTTGATAACCTTTCCCACTCAGTATGATACTAGCAAGGTTATTGGGTGGGAGAAGGATACACAGTTTGTGGATTGGATTGGGAAGTCCTTTCGAAATGCAACAACAGGGTTTGTAATCAACCCTCTCTTTCAACATCAAGTACAAATACTTCCGGTCCACCATCATAGCAACTGGAAGTTGGACTTCACTATCTGATCGTTGCTACTGAAAAATAATCTGTAAATGTAACTACCAGTGAACAGCAAGCACTTATATTGTGCCTTTCTATGTAGTTTTATGTTAGGGTTCTGCTAAATTCAGAAGTAATTTTCAGAACTACTAAACGCTGTAAGTTTTCAGCCAAATATAGTCCTCTAAGCAGTAAAGGACTTTTTGGCCATTTCAAAGTCGCACAAGAAACAGTAGGCCACAGACTGCCTGGATATGAACAGCACAAGAAGAAAACAGAATGGAAGAAGCTTAAAATGATTTGATTTGAGAGGGCACACTGTTTGATGGAACCTTGTCCCCTCTTGACCAAGTGTATAGCAGGCCCTGCTCTTGGCTGCATTCTACTGACAGATGTTGCTTTATTTCCATGCTGGCCAACTAGTCACCCAGTTTGAAATGGCCACTTTGATTCGAATAAAAACAATTATAAGTGATCATCATAAATTACTCTTTTTCATGGTCAACATAGGCAATAGCCTGTCAGGTTGATGCACTGCCACCCTTGCTTGTCCATTAGAGGCCTTATCATAGCTGGCAACAACCTACAACATGAGCATGGTGGAGACAGAGTGGGTGGGCCTGAACACAAAACACACTGAGTATGTTGCTGGTGATGGGAAAACTTTCCTGCAATGCGAGATGGGCAACGATATCAACACATTCTGATGATGTTCACTCATCATCCGAACCGCTTGTCCTCACAACGAATGCTGCTGGAACCTATCCCAGCAGTCTTTGCACTGTAAGCAGGGTGAACTCTGAACTGGTCACCAGTCACTCGCAGGACACGTATAGACAAGAAAAGCAACCATTCACATTCATGACCACGCCTATATATATCAGACAAAAACCAGCGATATTTGAGAAGTGAAATGAAGTTTATATGATTTACAGAAAGTGTGCAATCATTACCCTAAGCAAAAGTAGGCTAATTCAAAGGTTCTAAATCTGAGTTCGATCGAACCCTAGGGGTTCGGTGAGTCGGTCTCAGGGATTCGGCAGAGCCTCCACTGTGGAGGTTCGAACATACCTGATTTATCATGTAAATTTGTGATGACGCATATCTAAACTGGTCTCGCAAAGGCAACAGCAGAAGTCACACAATTTGATGTGAGTTCATGCATTGTGTTGGTTTAGATCTTTGAACAAGGTGATGTTCATGCACGGCTCATTTTGTGCGCTAGTAAAAAAAACATCGAGGCTTTGAATTTGAAAAAAAAAATAATTGTATTTTTCACTAAAGAGGGGTTCAGTTAATGCGCATATGAGACTGGTAGGTTCGGTACCTCCAACAAGGTTAAGAAACACTGGTCTAATTGCTCCAGATGATGGCAACTGTAGAACACTTCAGGCACTAAATTAATATTCATTGTCATAAATGCGATACAATTTGCTGACAAGATGGATGGCTGGCACAAATGAGGGCTCCATATTCAATATAGACACTCAAGCACTAGAAGTTCAAAGTCTATTGAAGAACAAGAGTTGTTATTGTCTGTTCTACCCAATGTAAAGAAATAGAGATGTCACCTAAAAGTGAGCACTCTTAAACAGACACCGGCACGATTTTAGCTCAGTCACACACGTTGTATGGTTTGCAGAACCATCAATCTGTAGCGAAGATCAAGTTCTTGGTCCACTGGAGGCTGACTGGCAAATGTGACTCAACTGTCATGATAATTTATCTCCGGTGAAATACGGCAGAAATAGCACATTCTAAAACGTGTTTTGAGGCAAAGGGTGCTGAATAAAGTGAAAGCTTACAGTGACTTTTCAACACGCCAGTCGAGAGGGAGAAAACATGCACTAGATGTTGCTAATCATGAGTCACATGCCTACAAGTAAGTGTTAGCCTTTGGCCTGCAAAGTAGGCCACAGCTGTCTTCCTTCATTTGAACCCTGCATGATCCCTGACAAGCACATCTGACGCATCTGGATCACCACATTTTCACTGCTTGCAATACCTCTCAAAATACCTCTCAGTCAAATGTGTCTATCTAATCTACATCGGACAAGTGTGTATTCGGAGTGAAAGCCTTCAAAATGGTCATCTGGTCAAAAATGTGGCTCTTGCGCTAGCAGATATACGCAGCCTTGGCTTGTAGGCCCTCATATGATAGGGCACACGTATTCTGTGAGCATTTTGTGTGAGCAGTCTCAGGTATCTATCACGGAAAAAAAACAAAACATGCGTATAAAGAATGCCCTCCCAAACGTGCTTCCTCTTTTTGCCATACTGATGTTGGATCTAAAAAAGGGCCTGACTTAGAGTCTCTGTTCTCCATCGAAGTTCAAGTTAAGCACAGCGACGAATGGACTCTCCACCTGCAGGTGTCTAAAAGGACTTACTTGTCTCCTGTGTGGTTCTTGCAAAATAAGTTAGAGTGAGCACCACCCTAACATTTGATTTCAGTCTAAAGTTTGCCTCAAAAACATTCTGCTTCAAAGAGAGGTCCTTAGTAGCAGACAGTATCGTTACGTTTCATCTTTGCAGCAAGTAAGACTTGATTTGCTTTTTGCTCTTTTTTTAATTCAACTTTCAGGTAATCTATTTACTTTCATCACAGCTTCCCTCAATTCATCTCACTGTGAGCTTTCAAAACAATGAATCACAATATTGTTTGGTTCGTTGAAGCGCAGGTTTGTTTTATGATAGTCCAGACAACAGAAAATAGTGGTGACAGACACCACGCATGACGAGCGTGGTATTGATTTAAAGGGACCTTTAAAAAAGTATTAGCCTGCACCTGTCCAGTAAACTTTCTAACTGCAGTGCTTGCTTCATCCATTTCTCACAAGGTTCTCAGCCCATCAACACTCCAAATGACAGAGGTCCAACTTCTCCTCTGAGCTTTGATCTGTCATTTTTTTTTTCCTCGTAAAACTTCCCACCATGGCTTCAGTCAACCATTTTTTTTTTCCATCTAAAACTGCACGCCGTGCCCAGGCTAATGTTGCTGTATTGTACGACCCTTTATACTTGTCTTTAGCGAAATGTAACCAAACATTGGAGCGCTTACAAGTGCATTATTGTTTCTGGTTGTGCTTGTAATTTACGCTGCTACGCATGTTGCGTAGCGTGCGTCGTGATGTAATTCGTGCTGACTAAAATCGCGAAGGGAATCGTTAGGACAAATAGCAAACGATTCTAGCAGATTGAAATTATGCAAAGACAAAAACACTTTTTCATCAGATACGTGATTACTTGTATGCGTCAGTATTTCATCAACCTTGATTCGAGACAGGCAGCACATAATAATACCACCGGAAGATTAAGTCTTGTTATCCCCGTATACTGCATCTGGTTTTTATCAGAATATGTCCATGAACACAATTTGGGAAGGTATTACCAACCCAAGGCTTTAGCACTTTGACGCTAGTTTAGCTCTAAGTCTGATATCAAAACAAGAGACACAAACAACCCTCAAAAAGCAAACTATAACTGTATTCTGCTGTCCATAGTCTGAACTATCTATGGTGATATAGGTACAGCTGTGTGTAAGGTTCTAAGATAACATCAAGTAATGACCTAGTGCTGCTGTATTGGTGAGAAAAGTGGAAACATGTTTTTTCATTTCAGCTGACATCAGCACTGGTACAATCAGCAGCTAAATAAATTCAGCAGGTACTTATGTGTTATCATTTTTACTGTGAGCATGTGGGAAGATATCAGTCATCCACTCAAGTCATTTTTATCTTCATGTTATGTCAGAGTACATGAGGTTTGGGTTGGAAGGGATTGGTGTCTTGGCTTCAAGAGAAAATCCTTCTAAAGACGAATGGTTGGCTGCACCGCCTGGAAGTCTCTACGACCACGGAATATCAAAAGTGTAACCAACTTTAACTACTTCAATTTGAAGAAAGATGAATCCGCTCTTTCTAAAAGACCAATTGATGAATAAAGCCTGATCCCTTTGTGGAATTCCAAGGTGCTCGTTGGGTGGATGCAGGAATCAACACGAACTTGTCTATCGCGTCAGCAACACAATCCCACTATGAGATTGATGTCTTCTGCCGTGGCGGTTTCCCACCGCAGCTCCACCTGAGGTCACACTCGCCTCTCCAGATCATCTCAGTAAATGAAAATAAAAATGAATTCTTGTAAACAGTACAACAGTTAACTTATGGTTAGCATAAATGTAAATTGAATATAAATTCCTAATATTTTCGCTTAATTGCAACCAGTGTTGGGCAAGTTAATTCAAAAATTTAATAATAATATTAATTTAATCTTATTTTTTTTTACAATATGAGTGGAGTAACGGGTTACTTTAATTTAAGTTACTTTTTTTTCTTTAGAATTCGTCGAACGTGGTCATTGATTTGTTTATTGATTACAGTGATCCCTCGTCACTTCGTGCTTCACCTATTGCGGCCTCGGTGCTTCGTAGGTTTTTAAGAATATTAAATATTGCAGAACGTTCGGTGCATCTCCTCTACCGGCCAATAGTGTGTTTTAAATGGGCAGATGGGCAGACAAAGCTCCGCGCTCCAAGTGACGCTGCAAAAAGCCCCAGTGCACAGAAATTTATCATGGCAGTTACGGTTAGAATGTGATAAAAAGAAGCGTGTGTAGGCAAAGATTTGCGTAGACGGCGACGTTTGTCCAATTGAAAATATACTGTGGATACCATACTTACAGTAAAATGCTTTTGCCATGTCAACAAGAAATCTAGGCGACTCCTGTGAGTACAGTGAATGGAAGAATCATGTGTATAAGCAAAACTTCCAACTGCACACACAACAATTTTCTATTTTCTGCCGCGGAGGAGACATCAAGTTTTATGAGGGTTTTGGGGTTGTTTACAGCCAACCGTAACCTTTAAATCATTCTGAGGTTTAATTAAGTATAAAAAAGAACAACAACAAAAACAGCACAACCAATGATTTTTGAATAGTATAAGAAACAGTACTGATCCATCTGCTCATTAATGCAGAGACGGTTTGTGAATTGAAAAGTCCTTAAAATAGGCACGATTTTTTTTTTTTACCCACAAAAATATTGTGCATAACTTGAAATGTTCATAAAAACAGTCCATGTGGATTTTGCTGTCATTTTTCCACACAGATGGTTTCAGCAGACCTTTGTTGCAATAAGTGTGAACCAGGAGGAAAGAGTGTCTGAGACAGAATGGACATAATTTGCGATATCAACAGTTGAGGCCGTGCCATTTAAAACCACACACATTCAAAGTTACATGCACAGAATTTCAAGATAATGACAAATAACTACACTTCAAATGCATGTTTTTATTGGAATGAGGTATAACGCTTTCAAATACAGCACAGCCAAGCATACTTTATGAACTTAATTCGAGACTCCTGATTCAGTGCTGTACATCGGAATTTCACATTAATATCCAAATGTACCGCCAAAGAGTAAATATATTATTCAGGGGTCTTGGCATATTTTGTATCCATACCTTATTTAAATGGCAAGCTGTAGAAATCGGACCTTAAACTAAATAATTCATTAAGTATAATACTATGAGTGCAGCTTGGAAGAGCAGTGCTCAGCTAGCAAGAAGCACCACACTGCTGGTACAAGGCCAGCATGAGGAATGATATCAGCAAGGCTTACATATTCCTGTGGTCCCTGGCCACTTCGAATCACTCATATAATTCACCATCCCCTAGGAGAAAAAAATGACGGCTGCTTTCGAGCGCAAAAGAGTATTATTCTGACCTGGCGGCCTTATGCAGCCGTGGCGGTTCTACACTGAATTTCACCCTAGGCGAGACTACTTCCAAGTATTTATCTTCCAGTTATGTACATTAACAGTAACTACCAGAATGTATATATTCTCCGTTGTACTAGTTAATGAATGCTAAAATATTGATACACAGTCGTGCAGGCTTTTCTATTGGATATGGAAAAGGGTCTAACTCTTCCCCACTCCAGCATAATTCGTTCTCTTAAACCAACGGTGTCCAACCTGCTACTCCCTACTGTTACAGCGACCATAGCTAGTGTGCACTGTACACTCTGACAAGAAAAATAAAAAACGCAGCTGGATTTTTGTATTCGGTATGTGGCTATTTATTTCAATCAGTAGGAACCAAAGGCATATTGCATCAACCAGTAGACTTCAAATCCACGGAAGTAAGGTTGTGGGAGCAAAAGCAAACACGGTTAAGAAGTATCTCACATGTTGCCGCCACAGGGTTTACATGACCATTATTAACTTTGCATATTCTAAAAGCATTTGTGTTTGCAAGCAAAATGCAATTCAAGGATTGTTTCGGACCAATCCATTGAACTCTTCTATAGAGCAGAGCAGATTGGATACAGTCAAACAAGGCTTTATACTCTTGGGTGCCCACCCACAGGGTGGTGTGACTGCCTAGCCCACTGTCTTAACTGCTTTCAACTAGATATATGTGCCAAAGTGCCGATAGATAGGAAGATGCAGAGCCAGGAAGAGTTTCACAACAATACAGTGGCCGAGCGAGCTCAAATCACATAGTGCCATACAGGCCTGCCTAATCCAACACATTTTGGTTACCTTATCTATCATAATGGTTATTTAGTCCTTCCTTATAAAACTAAAGATCAGGGGAAGCTTGATTTTTCCCTCAGTGTGGTGTAATCATCTCCACTGGCTGTATGCTTGGTTATATTGCCAAGAATATCCAGAACTATATTATCCATGTCTCACTACCATCAAATATGTGTATGCCATTTGGTGGAGGGGAAGTAATCTTGCATCTCCCTATCCATTTTAGCTGGGACTACTGTCTGCGTGAGCTCTGTGTTCTCTTGGATGTGTGTGCATGTGTGTGTTTCACAGTCTTATCATCCACCGACATCATAATATGGGCCACAGCACATCAGCGAGTGTAATTGCACTTATATCTTGCCCTGGTCCCTTCATCCTTTGCCTCTTTCCTCCCAAGCAGATAACATAACGCATATGCATGGCTGCTGTGAATAAATATTCTCTATATACACACTGTACATCAGTTACTTACTGATGACATCACAATTGTGGCTGACATCTGTGTAATGACAGCAACCATGCTCCAGGTAGAAACTGAGCTGTTGGTTGACAGTGTCAGGTGATTTATACAGAGATGTCTCAGTGCAGTGAGATATAATTGGCAGACACATGGGGATTTTGTTCTCTTAATCAATTAAAGTCACACTTGGGCAATGATGGTGATGAAAATAATGGGAGTTTGCAGGGACTACTATTTAAAGCTCTGGCCTAATTTCTTGGGCTTTTGATCATGACGCACAACTCGTGGCCATAGGTGAGAGTAGGAATGTACAGCGACCAGTAAATCGAGTGCTTTGCCTTTTAGCTCAGCTCCTTCTTTACCAGAACAGAGCGATACAGAGTCACAACAGACTGCACTTATCTGCCTGTTGATTTCACACTCTATCCTGTAGTTGGTTGGAGATTTGTCCACAATGGGCCCTATCTCTCAAAGTCAGCTGGGATAGGCTGGATTTCAACTGTGAACATACTGAAGACAAGTGATATAGAAAATGGATGGATTCATAGCATTCTCACATTGAACGTAAAAAGCAAAAAGTTGCTACTCTAATAGTCTTTTGCAAAGAGATGCGTGTTGTAAGAAGGACAGCCGGAGCAAAAGAGAGATTGAGAACAAGAGAAATATGTGAATGCTGCAGGGAGGTCAGTTGCATGGCAACGGATGGTGCAGGCCTCTGCTGGATTTAGAGATGAGTGAAAACATAGGCGGGCGACAGTTGAGATGGCTCACAATTTATCGGGGCAATTATGAAAGACCACGACTGAACCACGACTGATCATTGCCTGTATTTTGGTGACATGGTCGCGCACTGGTTAGCATTGGTCTCACAGTTCAGAGGTGCAGGGTTTGATCCCGGCGCTGGTCTTCCTGTTTGCAGTTTTTCCTGTTCTCCCCATACCTACGTATGTGGGTTTCCTCTGGGTACTCTGGTTTCCTCCCACATTTCAATATTTTGGATGGTGGAGCGAATGACCACTCCACATTGTTCGCAGGTGTGAGTGGTTATTTGTCTATATGTGACCTGTGATTGGCTGGCGACCTAAGTTAGGAAACCCCTTATCTTGGCAAAACGAACGAGCAGCGACACATCCACTCGCCGAGCCAAAGTAAATAAGAGATGTGGCGGTCCTTTTAAGATGGAATGGTTGTCGGAGTGTGTGCAAATAGAAGAGCAAACGGTGAGATCGGGTGTGATTTGCTTTTTTCCGAGTAAGAATGGTCTACTGTGCAAAACATGCTGTGAAGCCAAAGGGTGGGGCGAGTTTACGGAGGGAAAAATATGGATGGAATGGAAGTATGGCTACCTCAAGCGCCACATTCAGCAGAAATGTCATTTGAAAGCTGTTGGAATTGAGCAAAGACTCAAGATGGGACAGGGGATCGGTACACTATTGCGGGAGAGCGCAAAAGACAGACAGAAAAGGAACGAGCTGTCACACAAAACAAAATCCGACCCTGAGCAAGTTAAAGTTCTCATTGACAGTATTTTATTTATTTATTTATTTAATTAATTAATTAGTCAATCTGTGTGGCCCACAGTGGTCCAGTGTGTACAGGGAGCTTGAAAAATTAGAGGGAACATCGCTCGTGAGGATAGATAGTTTGGAAGATGGATGAACGAATTAGAATATGTCAGTACAGCTATGTGATTGTTATGCAGTGTTCTCAGCTACAGTACCTTCTTCATCTGTTCAATGGCAATTCTTTCTAATTTCAACAGTGTGAGCAAAGCAACGAGCTTTAATCACCCTAAGGTTATTGTCTACAGACTACAGATACACAAGGTCAGACACGTCATGTACTTCAAAATGCAAATGCTGCACTCTTTAATGCTGTATCTTGAGTGTTGCTGACTTTTATTGCATTACTCTAGAGTCTAGACATCATCCCTGAAGAATCACGTGACACGACAGTTGAAGCAAATCTGTTTGGGATTTATTTGCTGTGTGCACCCATTGCTTTTATGGCTTATCCATCTACATAAGAGCAAGGTCGGGCCGGATTTCATGTGTTTTGAGTCCCATAATCTAAATTTAATTGTGTACTGCCAGCGGAAGTATGAATGACATTTACAGGTGAGTAAAGGATGATGATGACAACCAACACGGATGGTCTTTTTTTTTCTGCTTGTATCTACATTCGTTCAGCTTTTAATGTCAACACTCATGTTTAAATGTGTAGCCTGATCTTGAACCTTCCCATGTGCGCTTTGATGCCAAATCTACTCATCAATCATTTGGAGGCTGGATCAAGCACATTCTCACAGACGCATGCGCGTGCAGTTCAGTTATAACATTATGACAATGTTATACTACATCTTATATCTCATATCTACCACTTCTTACATGTTCTACGACATATGTAACCTGTACATGGAAACATACACAGCCCACTGTATGTTATATTATATGTACATGCACCTGTATACAAGATCGATTATCAATATTTGTCCACGGCACACGGTACTTTTGTGTCAGGAATGGGGCAATATTCCATCACATAAAGAAGTATTTTTCTCTTTGCAAAGTAGAAACTCCAAAGACAGTCGTTGAGTTTCACTCCTGTGTTGTCAGTGAAGCCTTGGCACAGTCTACACACAAAACCATCAACCACAATAATGCTGGGGCCAGTTAGGCCATCCTCAGCTATCTTCTTCTTGCAGTTAAAAAAAAAAAAAAGAAACAACACGCTAACGCTCTATAGGATCACCAGGAGGTTAAACTTGAATCTATTCTTAGCTAGTATATAAGCACCTGTATACTTGATTTTAGATTTAGATTTTAATCTTCTCAAATCACTAAAAGAGACTGAAGTATCAGGGAAATGTCCACTCTCTTTGTATAGCTTACAGGTGTAGCCTGCATTGGCAGACTGGGGTGTTGGTCCCCCTTTTTAACAAAGGAGGGTGTGTTCCAATTACAGAGGAATCACACTCCTCAGCCTCCCTGGTAAGAGCTATTGAGGGGTGCTGGAGAGGGGGGTCTACCGGGAGGTTGAATCTCGGATTCAGGAGGAGCAGTGTGGTTTTCAAATATCAAACATCTACCGTTTTATACCATACCGTCGCTTTTTGGGATGCTGTATTCATTTATTGGAAAACCCACGCATTTGTGTCTCCGTCTGGTCCACTCTTGTTTCTGTGTCTGTGAATTTTAGCAAGATGTTACATGTGCATTCAGGAATTTATGTGTGTGCATGCAAATTGTGAATGCTGCAGACAAGCACCCTCAGGTCAGCTGAGCTTTGTGCAAGGATTACCTGCCTGTTGGCAAAGTCAGAGCCTCAGACTCACTTTGGCCACAGGCTCTTTGTCACTCGGCCACAAAGTGAGAGACAGCTACAGCGACAAGCAGACGGCGCAGACCCATTTTGGTTTTGGGCCATTTTCTTTCCTTCTTTTTTTTGACACAATAATACTGCTCACAGCAGCTCCATGAATACGCTTTAAAAATTTGGGGACTTGCGTAAGAGGACGATGCACTATTACCAACTTTGGTGTGCATGATTTCAAATGAAAAACAGTCACACAAATAGAAAACCATGGCAAGAAAAATAGTAATACCATGTGACACATCCCCACCATGCGTGATCTTGAAATTTGTGCGCAACCACCAAAGAGTCATGGCAATTGTTTCTGAATTGTGGAGTTTTGTGAACCTCTTAGAGATCCATTTGGAAAGTACGTCAGACTTTAAATGTAAAATTGACTAGCGTACAGATCCTCGAGTTGTATACTGATTGCCCCTACTGACCAGCATGTAACAGAATAATTTTACATTAAACATTGTTTTCTTTTATATCAAACTAGGTACTAGTATAAACATCAAATAAATGTGAATAACATTTTAAACAAAACTTTTGCATTATCCCCCCAAAAATGCCTATTAATCACAGGAAATCACACAACATCCTTCTTTGAATCTGCAGCCTTGCAAATTGTCACTAAGGTTTACATAGCTCCAAGAAGTTTGCAAAGTTGTATACAGCATCACCTATAAAAAACTGTCCCTTGCAGTGGAGTCTAGAGAGGACATTAGAGAATAGAGGTCAATGGTTCTAATGCCCATACTGGCTTAAATAAAGGTCACTATATGCCACTGACTCAAGAGAACGCTGAGGAGGGGACCATACAGTCTGATAAAGGAACGAAGGAAGCAAATAAGGTCACATTTGGGGTCACAGTTGTGGCACCTGTCCTCATGGGATCTGGACACGGGTCAGTTTTCTGTTTGCTGAAAGAATAAATTTACTTTTGGTTTCCTGCAGGATAATGATAAGTATTGATCTCTGGTGTCCATAAAGTACTATTTTTAGTATTGTGATGGATGTTTGTGGTAACAGTTTGTTTTCCTGGTGCTGCCACTTCACCTTCCCCTCCTACACACTTCTCTTATCACTGTTAGACCTTAATATCCGCTGCCACTTCTTCACAGTTATTCTTAACGCCATGGCTCTCTCCACGTTTTCCTTTGTCTTTTTTATATGTTCCAGTCCTCTATCCCACACCATGGGCCATGATCTTAAATTCATCTTGCTACATAAATTGGTGTCCGTGTTCACAAAACATACGCAACTGATTAAGGACGACGTGCTTACGGACGCTTGGATATGTACAATTTCATTAATGTATGAACATTTTTGAAACACTGACCTGCATAATTTTTTTTTTTAACTTTAGCTAACAGGTATATTTAATTGTTTTCGCCCACTTCTTTAAGGCTTCACCTTGTCTATTGTGCTTGAGATTGAGGGGTAAGGGTGGTGGGTGAAGAGGCAGTATTAAATATGAACAGAAACTCCTGGGATATAGAGTACGGAGTCTGTGACAAAGGTTTATAATTAAGTGGGCGAGGATCAAAGACATGGCGCTAAATTTTCCCTGCTTCTAAAAGATGTCTGGCTTGTGTGCAAACACATAACTACACAAGTCTGAAGCTTATTGCACAGCTGGCTGGGTCAACAAAACCAAACTATACGTAGAGTCAGGAGCCAACGGCTTGATGTGTTCCAGGGTGCACAGCGTGCTCACCATTGCCTGTGTATGCACAGGGAAGGTCAAGGCTCATAAGCCCACAGTGTGTTGTCTTCACAGATCGTTATGTTGAGTCTTTTCTGCCTGTCATGGCAACAGGGTTCATTTAGGCAAGTATTGGGTCGTATTGAGTCGTGCAACTTTGAGCCTTAGAGTAATAGACCATGCAATCCAAGAAGTTTATTAAAGTTTGGAAAATACTGTGCTGATGATGACACCAGACCTGTCATATTTTAGACCTCTGATGCATAACAATTTAAGATTTTATGCCAGCCCTCAAGAGTGGGCGAAGGCCAAGCTAGTGTAATGATTGTCTTCCTCCTTGAGCTGTTTGGAATCCGAGATGACTGGGTGACTTAAGATGTCTATGATTTTTAATAAAATTATCAGTGAAATATGTGTCTTGCAATCTTCACCATCTCTGAAAATCTTTAAAAAGGATAATCTCTGACATTTAATAAGGTAGGCCACAAGGAATGTAATGATATCCAAATGTCACAATACGATAATATCACATTACAACCCCAATCGCAAAGTTCTGGAATGATGATTGACAGACTTACTGAAGCAAAGACAGAAGCCCATTTTAAATATCGAGGATGGACGAACAATCGTATTATGAATGAGGAAAAACTGACGATGTCAAAATGGCGCTCAGGTCACGGACAAAGGACAAAAGACGGCACAGCAAAATTTGGTAAATTGCCCACCTCTGTTGTTTTGAGTAGCTTCAATTAACCCAAGAGAGGATGGGAAAATGCAGCTGTCACACTTTGCCTTCATGAAGCAAAAAAACAACTAAGATACGCGTGTGTGTGTGTGTGCATGTGTGAGTGAGAGAGAGAGAGAGAGAGAGAGAGAGAGAGAGAGAGAGAGAGAGAGAGAGAGAGAGAGAGAGAGAGAGAGAGAGAGAGAGAGAGAAAGAGAGAGAGA
Source organism: Syngnathus typhle (assembly GCF_033458585.1). Classification (NCBI taxonomy): domain Eukaryota; kingdom Metazoa; phylum Chordata; class Actinopteri; order Syngnathiformes; family Syngnathidae; genus Syngnathus; species Syngnathus typhle. Next base: position 6,549,745 of record NC_083739.1, read on the forward strand.
GAGAAAGAGAGAAAGAGAGAAAGAGAGAGAGCGTGCGTGCGTGCATGCGTGCATGTGTGCATGCGTGTCAACACCAGCACTTCGGATTCTGAAGGGTTTGGGTAAATTACCTTAATTCCCAGACTATAAAACGCACTTGAATATAAACCGCACCAGCTAAAATTAGGAGAGACATTTTTTTTTTTCATTATTAAGTTGCACCGGACTATAAGCCGCAGGTATTTTAAATGAAATGTCATCATTTCCATTACCTGTATTACAATATCATAAAAATCATGCAAGATCCATAGATAAGGCGCACCAAACCACAGGATTCAAAGCTTGTGCAAAAAGTAGTGACTTTCAGTTCAGACATTATGGTACATTTACAATATATACAATCTGAACTCTGATTGGACACAAAATAAATACAAACCCACAAATGACTGAAGGCAAGCTATAAAATAAAAATCATAGTCTAATGTTAATAATCAAGTACACTTCATCTAAGTTGTAAATGTAGGTCACTGGTTCCGATAGTGCTTGGGTCTCAATAGAGAAGGCCCCGAGTTCACACCTCTGAGTAAAACTACCACATTAATTGGTTGTAAGATCCACAGGTTCGCCATGGTCACATATTGGAATTGACTCTGACCCTGATTCAATCTCAAGTTCAATGACAAGATTACATATTTTATTTAGCATGAACTGAATTTCGATCCAGACAGAAATTTAAGTAGCAGTTTAAAGACAGCACGATTCTTTACTCTGCATTTAGGTTTAGTACTTAACATTTACATGCCAGTGCAGCTTCAACTCAATCAGCTTTGTTTCTATACAAACAGCATTCAGATGTAGAACACCGCCAGCACTATCCCATCCCAACAAACTTGGAGAAGTTCTGACCCACTTTAAGTATCGCTCTGCATAATAGCAAACATGTTTATATGCACATTCTTTAAAATCAGATTTTTACCCCTGTGAGGTCATTTGCTCTGCAGACGCCCTTATCTTCATCTGTGAGAACAAAGGGGATGAAAGACACTGATTGCATGCGCCTTTGGTTATCTCTTTGCAAGCATGATTTGGGTAGTGTGTTTCCTGTGGACCACTGGGGTTCGCGCATGTGTCAGCCTTGGACCAGAAACATGAAATTTGCATTCTTTAATTAAAGCAGTCACTGGCGGTGGCATCTTAAAACTCTGGTTGCTGCCAGTTGTTGAGTAAAAAAAAAAAACCTCGAGGGGATTTCTCCTTTTGTTCTTTTTTTGTTATTTGCAAATGGGGGAAAAGAAAAAAAAGCAACTTGATTGGGTGACATTTGAGAGAGCATTTGAAGCAATTGTCTTAAAGACAAGCTGAATGCTGCCGAAGGTCCTTGTTCTGAGTGTGAAGGGGAAAAATATGTTGTTTTTTTCCCTGCAGTAACGGTGGTGTGAATGGAAGGTGGCACCGGGTGTCAGGTTTGGTTTGGGACAGAGAAATGTATGGCTATGATGTATTGATTTCTTTTGTAACGAAACAAAACAAGTAAAAGCTGAGGGAAACAGAATTTTCATTTAATCTGTGTCAGTACAAAACTGGCAATTGTGTGTGACAGGTCAGCCCAAAGCATTGCAGCAGTTCTTTTCTGCTCTCAAAATGTCCAATTACTTCTGAACAAATCACAGCACATTTTTACTTTGAACAATGGAACAGAGTCGTTTAAGGTATTGTGGCAAACAAGACATTTTAACTTCTTGTCTAAGAGACTTCTATGGTTTCTTCAGATAAAGGTTTTACTTAAAATGTAATATGTGAAAACAAAATTACCTCTGATGAACAAGGACAAAAGGGTGCCGAGGTCACGAACGAAGCAGAGGACAGACCGGCAAACTTAAAAGCGCTGCTCTCTACATGTGACTGGCATTTATATGCTCCACTACATTAATCAGAACAACCGTGAAAAGGCCTTTTAATACTTGTAGGCAGTAGGATTGCCAAGTACCTTAAAATAATAAGAATAATAAAGGATTGTCTACCTCCCTGGCATTATTTGTTTTGGTTTTTTAAATTAATTAGACCTGAGTTTAATTATCCAGAAATTTACAGACTAACAAAATTAACTTCTCAAAATAAATCTCTCAAACAGAAACCTTTCTTGTTGACTTAAAACAGTATAAATTAATAATGATACTTTTGGTCCTAGGCAGCGATTCTTTTGTTTTATGTGTCATCCTTACAATCAATCAATCAGTGCTTCTTATTTTGGCATTTTCTGAATTTGATATTGTGACAAATATTGTACTATATTTTGCATGCCTTTCTACTAAGCATGGACGGTTATTGTGGATTCAGCAACGAGCGACCCGGTGCGAATGCACTGAGGCCAAGAAGCACAATCCCGGGCCGTGCGTTCCCAGTTCTTTACAGAGACATCACAAATTACAGGGGTAATCATATGACAACAACCGACCTGAGTGTGATGATGGCCGAGGAGCTAAATGACTCGATTTAGAACAACACAAGAGCAGCAATCATCTAACCCAGCTCTGTCCCCACCCTCTCTAGGTTCCTGCACCACTTTAGTCATTGTATATAAGCATGACATCAAATATCTGTGCTCCTACCAGAGAACCACAAGACGGCATTCTGGGCCGGATCAAGTCACTGGCAAGGTACTCTGGGTGTATGCCTGTAGGCCTAGGCAGTAATTCAATATTGCCTCAAATCAACAGTCATCATCCCAGTGCCGAAGAAACCTCTCATCAGCAGCCCAAATGAATATTGACCTATGGTCCCTGGTTCCTCACAAGGCTGTATATAGCCCACAACAACAACTTCAAGTTTGATGATGACACCACAGTGGCCGGAACTTTTCTGACACCCGTCTTGGTTTGAAAGAACTCGTGGGCTTGTGTGTATGTTTCACAAAATAGAAGCAAGGAAAAAGATAAAGGAGGGCAGAATTGGCTTCAGCACAGAATGATGCTCTACTAATGATGTAATGTGCTCTTGCCGCTGCCAGCAGAGATGCTGAGAAAGTGGCTCCGGCTTCTCGCTGCAGCAAGTCAGCCTTTAGTTTCCCATCCAACACCATCTTTAGTGTTTTGTTTAGTTTCTTTGGAGATTTTTTTTCTCAGTTGATAACAGGCGTCAACTTTATCAGTAGAGAGAAAGTTTCGACTTTTTGCTCATTTTTTTATTTGATTTTAATGTCAGTGCACACTAAAATAGCCGTAGGTGATGAAGGACAGAAACAAAAAGCATTGGGGCTTTCTTGCCTATCAGCATGAGTTACCGTGTGCAACATAATCAATGGCAAACTACGTCAGTTAAGTTCTATCAGCAATTTCTGGGTTGTCACTTGCCACATCAACCCCCAGCCTCATGCCCTCCACAATCACACTGACAAAAACAGATTAAAATGTTTCTTGTGCTATCACTTGGCCACACCAGGGAGGGATCTGATTGGTTACTGTGATGGGTGACATTTCTATTGTTGTCTCTGGGAGTTGTGGGTCATTCGAAAACTGCAAAGACATTTTCTCATACTCACTTTGATGGCTTCGTACGATTTCATACGGCAAAGTGCCTTAGCAAGAGATATATAAGCTTCTGTAGCAGAAATTCATCATCAATGTAGAAGTGGTTCATCATCTATCATCCAAGTTTTACTATTTTGCATTAGATTTATTGAATTGCAGTTGAATTGTAAGCAGTAGCAGTTTTGGGCACAGGCGACACGGGCGGTTGCCCAGGGCGGCATATTTTTTATGTCACGTGGGGGGTCGGCTCGAGATAACCCCCCCCCCCCCCCCCTAATATTTTGCATCGCAAAGCAGTTTTCTACTCTTTGTCATATCATTGGCAATTTAGCGCCCTCTTCAGCTGCAGGCCACGGGGACTAATATTTTGGTGCATATACTGTTCTACTAAAAAACTGCATTATAAAATTTCTTGTAAATATTTTTCGGGCAGAGGCGCTCAGAAGTAGTCTCGCCCAGGGAGTAATTCAGTAAAGAACCACCACTGATTGTAAGGGTCAAGCAATCATTTCAGCAATTAGACATTCTATCATGACATTAGTTTAATTTGTGCATGAATGATGAAGGATGAAAAGCAGACTTCACTTGAAGTGCAAGATCTGAGCTGCAGCCAGAAAATTTAGAACATATCAGAAATCCATTTATTTCAATCAATCTTGGTGACCACTCCTACTTTCCCTTGTCCTTTGCAATACAATCAATTAAAGTATTTATGGCACATACTGTGTATTCAACCCAAATTCAGCACGAAGTGAGACGGCCAACTTGAAATTGCCCTCTGAATATATTTATTTCCAACTATGTGCATCCATCACAAATGGGACTGAACCAATGAGACACTTTCCAGAGCCGGAGAAGTCATTTGTGGCACTCTTCATCAAGCGAGCATCATTAAATTCTCCATCATCTTTTCCATACATAGGAACACAAAACAATAAAAAAAAGAGTATTAAAAGTGTTAAAAAGTATTCCAGGTATGACCAAGAAAAAGAACCTGAAAAAGGAAGTATTTGCTTGGAGTTGTGGAGATAAAGCCTTTTTTCATCTGCCAATTTGGCCCATAAAGCACAAGAGGTCAAGGGGCAGATTAGTGGGAAGTACCCGCTGAATTGACAGATGCACTCAAACATGTCAGCAGGACCACTGGATTCTGAGAAGTCAAAGGAAGCTTTCAGACAGGACACCTTTCACTTGATGAAAGAAAATCACCCTGCATGCTGTCTGATATGAATGCTAACAGCGACTACTTTTAAGGACACACAAAGGACGAGTTAACCTGAACACACTGGGGCAGGCGTACTTTCTACACAGTCAGTGCTCCATTTTCCAGACGTTGTTTGGATACCCAACTGACTTTTGAGGTCAACCCCAGCTCGTCTCATACAGAAACAAACGTACGCACCTAAATAGAAAATCTATCCCCAAATCCTTTGTGACTTTACATCCCTGAAGCTCCATTAATGCCCGGTTGTTAGGGTCAAGAATTCTCATAGGGGAAGCATTTTCTGTGGAAAAAAAGTATTATGGATAAATTGACATCAATTATCAACTTTAGTTACCATTTTGATGATTTCCATTTTAACAATTTCACCTTAGCCCTGTGCATGATTATTTCATGAAACAACAATCTTTTCCCTCTATAGATATCTTTGTATCTCACTTTTACTAAAGAGACAAGTCATATCAATTTGACATTGAAATAACATCCTCAATAAAATGTGCATGCTTAACCGGCTAATAATAATAATAATAATAATAATAATAACTTGCCTAACCACTGTCTCTTTGTACTCACTACAATAGCTCAGAGTCTACTTTGCGACAGTAGGAAGGAGCATGGGGGGGAAAATAGGCATTATTTCAATCCAACGAGACATGCATTTATTGTCAACTGAAAATTAAATTGCCATTGATTAACATTTTCAGTCCAACTCAAATACGTTTTTGAAAAGAAGATGAAAATGATTTGAAATGCACACTATCAAGACATCAGCAGTGAAAACACTGTATCCAATGATATTATCTGAGGTTGTCTCCATGTTGATTGTAACCCTGGAGCTTAAGGTAATAAGGTATTGCTAAAATACGCTGTGGTGCATAAATAAATGACAAATACTGAAATCATGTCTTTCTGCAACATGGCAAGTCAACTGTCAATTTCAACTTTCCTTAATCTGACCTGCAGAATGAAAATAAGATACAATGTGAGCATTTTAAATCAGAAAGTCCCAGATTATGTTTCAGAATTGCTGGACAGTAGTGCACCCCACTGCACATATGCTAAAATACAAATTTAAGAAAGTGACGTCACCATCTACCGTAACGCATAGTATCAAGAAACAATGAGTCAAAACGGCATTACTATTATGAGGACAAGCCAACGCTTCCCTTTAAAATGAAGGGGGGAAATAAACTCATGTTTGAACATGAACATGTTTGAACAGTTTACTGTTTCATCAAGCTAATCAAGCAAGTAGTAATATTATATTCACCCAAACCTTCCCACTTGCAATCAAGCAATTATTTCTAAAGGTCACGAGGAACAACATCAGCATGGAGAAACTCGAGCATACAGTACAAAAATATAGAAGCAAGGAATATATACTGTAAATTGTACTCTCTCAGTTAGACTGAAAATTGCTTTTCACAGAAACCAAATTTAACTAGTGGACACATATAGGTATGTATTTGCCTTTATAATAGGAAGGATGTGGATTTTGAATGCATCGTCATGTCTCTGATGTTATCATTCTCAAAACCCAATTTTCTTTTACGCTGCACATCACACATGTGCAAATAGGGAACTTCGGCTCGGGGTTAATGGGGTTCTCCATATGACCAAGGCCACTGCAAATGACAGAAAGTAATCACTATAAAACTCATAAAAAGGACATTTTTCCAGTGGAATGCCTAAAGGGGAATTATCGACAAAAGCAAGGACCAGTACTCATATTGTGAGCATATGTATCGTGCATATGTACAGTATTGACCTCACACTCATCTGCAGGATCCAGGTGTTTAGGGAAATAACTGTCAAATTGGATTCTAAGCAGCATACCTTCGTGTACCTAATGAGGTGCCGCTCAAGAGTACTATATGAGTGTCGCTGTATGCATGTTTGTAAGGGGGACCATTTAAAGGAGTGTCCAGTTTTGACATTTAAAGGTATTTTCATTAGGTGTCAGTTCAGCATCAGAGATTGGCAGTTCAGGTCCCGTTCCATAACTAATATGTTGTGTCGTTGACAACAAACTAAATGAACTAAATAGGAATATATATACCGTAATTTTCGGACTATAAGTCGCGGGTTTTTTTCATAGTTTGGGTGGGGGGGCGACTTATACTCAGGAACGACTTATATACATATATATGTTTTTTTTTTCACTTTTTTGGGCATTTTATGGCTGGTGCGACTTATACTCCGGTGCGACTTATAGTCCGAAAATTACGGTATATAGCATTAGGACAGTGTAAGCAAGTCCGGTCTTTCGGGAGCCGGTATTCCGCCTGAAGTTTCCCTCATCCACACGTCTGATTCAAATGATCAGGGTCGTTATCAAGCTACCTTGCTGATGAGCTGATCTTTTGAATCAAGTTTGTTGGGGTGGGACACGTCTACTGTTTGGGAGCACAGAGTAGCTTCCCATTCCCACTATAGACAGGGTTGGTTGTACACTGTGAAACATAATGTGTCAGGGCAAATAGAGGCTTCAAACTGCTTTCACAATTACCATGGAGAGCCTATGTGTGGGCCAGAGAGGATTTAAATTCCTTTGTCTCTTCTGATGACATCTGATGCTGAAGCAGCTCTATCAGGCTGCCTAATTGTATCTGACAATTGCAAAGTCTAGCCTTACGAATAATTACGTGTGGCAAAAAAAATAAAAATGGATGCAACCTTGGGAAAGCAGTAGGCTACTCTTTATTTTTCTTTTACTATTTTGGCTAACACTGAATTTAAGGTAAAAGTCATGTATGCAAAAATAAGTTCACTAGGGGTTTCCAGACTCGTCAATTTGTTGACTTTACTGCCGCACAATGACATAAAGAGGGTGGCGTGAACTGGTCACTTACGTACTATGTTTTTGTGTAGTAAAATACACCAAGTGAAACTAGAATGATTCCATTGAAAGAAACAAATGAAGAGTCGAAAATGAACAAACACTAAATAAGCACTAGAAATGCATAGTGAGGATTAAACATCACAGCTTTGTAATTTTGAAGTAAGGAACCTGTTATGTCATCTTTGGCGGTAAAACGAAAAAATGCCAATGCACCGAAATGATGAAGAAAATGGAAATATAATCAATATAATCAATCACGACAGCAGGCAAACCATAAAATTAATTCGGAGGAAAAAAAAACATGCCGCCCTGTGTTGAACTCTTGTGTTCTAACGCGTGCTATGAAAATTTGGTTTATGAGCTGACCATTATTGTTGAATAAAGACTATTTTTGCAAACCATTCCCTACACTTGTGATTTTATTTTGATTTTAGTACTGTATTGAAAAATATACATGACATCATCAGTGACCAGTGGACTTTGACACGACTTTCATCACATTAGTTGTGCTGTGAAAAAAAATCCAAAGCCGCACAACCCTTGCCATCCACATAAAACCCTGCAGCCTCACAGTAAATTAGCCTTCAGCTCAACAATCCATTATGTGGATTTGACCTTGGGGCTAAAGTCTTTTCTTCCTGTTTGGAAGCGCCTGCTTCTCTCCTTCTGAGCTAGACTGTGGAATGGAGACTTAAAAGGACCATTGGGTTTTTCTCCTCTCGCCATTGCCCTGTGGAGTGTTTTGCCAGCATATAAAATTAGCATCTACCGGATCTCACTCGTGTTCAACTCAAATTTGTTCAACTAGTTAAAGTACCGTATTTTCCGCACCATAAGGTGTATCAGGTTAAAAGGCGCAGACTCAATTGCCGGGTCTATTTTGTATTTAATTCACACATAGGGCGCACCACATTATAGGGCACATGCTTGCCACGACTTACGGTAAACAAAACAAAAAAAACGTCACAGGCACAAGACAGAGAGATCGGTTGTATTTTATTTTACTGTTTAACCATATACTCTACTGTACTCACATTATTGTAGATCGATATTCATACACAAATCTGTCTAAGTCCTCATCGTCTGTATCAAATTTAAACAGTTGGGCAAGTTTGCGATTAAACATGCCAAGTTCTTAGTACAGCATAGAATTTTTTTGACCCGATGAATAAACACTTTACATGTTGAAATAGAAATCAAAGCAAACAGCCATTGCAGTTGATAACATTCTTACTGGTTGGAGTTACATCACAATTAATTAAAAACGAGGACACGAGCAACAAAGAAAAACTAATGGATTGGTGGCAACACGCTCGGTGGAAACTTGGATACTTTAATCATGCCATGACTTGTATAAAAGTCTGCTAAAATAACACAAACTTTGGAGGCATATGTCTGACGTCATGCTGCGCTCTTTGAGATGCCTTGCCGTCGTACCAGAAATCTTCCTGCTGCGAAATGCTCCATCTTGTTTTCCCCACCCCTCACCACATACATAATGAATGTAACGATGGGAAGTCATGATGGTGCTGTCATCAGGAAATGCTGTTGCAGCGATTTTTACATGTACTTGATCAATGAAAATTTTAAAGCCTTGGATTAACAAAGAAATGGTTTTCCGAGCGCGATCGCATATACTACTTGCTCAGAACTGCAGACGCACAGACGGTAGCGTATTCTTCCATACAGTGCACTCATACATGCATTTGTGCACAGATAAAAATGAGTGCCAATGTTACTATAAGAATTGTAATACCAGTACATTTTCCACAAAAGAACAACTGCAGTCTCAGAATGTCTTCAGTGTTTTTTTTTATTTTTTATTTTAACAAAGATCTGAGGTTCCAGAGTGCAATAAAGCTGGACTTTAGTGACAAATGCAATTCTCCTGCTTGTTGCCGTTTCACTATAAAAGCTTTGTATGTGAAAAATGTGAGTGTGTTTAAAAAAAATGTGCCATTTACAGCCGCAAAGTTGCTGTGTTCACTACAGGTTAATTTCAGGGTAAAAAGAGCCCCAATCCAAGGGTTTAGGTGGGTGAACTTGGTAACATACATTGAATTTAAGATTTGTCAAGTTTATGTTTTTGTAGTTTCTTTTCTTTTCAATGTAAAGAAACAAATTCATATTAATAGTTACCATTATCCATGTATGCGAACATTTTTTGTACATGTTGCATTTTCCTGGCAACAACACGATTTCAGGTAGCCTACAAGTTATCACATGCTATTAGCATGATAAATGAAGCCTCATTTATCAATCATCTGCCCACTTAAACGCAAATTTATAGCATGCAGATTTATGCATTTTTATCGCAGATAATGGGGCCATATTTCAGATATGACTGTTTCCAAGCAGGACTTAATAAGACAATATTTCTCAAATTTTGAAACGCAAAAATAAATCACTTCTATTTTTAATGGGGGGAGCAACTGAAAAATTGCTTAACAAGTACACCTTTATTTCATAAGTCTTGCCAAGTACAGAATCTTGAGATTTGTAATGATTGACACGAGTCATAGTTTGTTTTTGCTTGACATAAGAATTGCCATGCAATAGCCCGGCACTGCAGAATTTTATTTTCTATTTCTTGATTATTTTAATCAAGCAGATTTAGCTTATAGCGTTTTAGATTTAAGCAGATAATTAAACACAGGGGACACAATTAACGAGACAGGTATGGCTGAGTTAATTGACTGATTTATAGGGGGCAAGACAACAGATTAATGTTATCTGCTTGGTTAGCTGAGTGCTCACATGGGGAAAATCATTTATCTTTGAAGCCACAGTGATCTGTTACAGCCGAGGGTAAAACAGACTAAGTTATAAACGTCTAGTTTGTCAAACAGCTGACTTACAGAGCTAATAAATTATCCACGTTTTTCTTTTCTTTTCTTGTGTGGATATTATGCGTACATTTGTCAAAATTTCCTGCTTGTGGCATCTGGTAAAGAGAGTGGTCTGAAAGGCTACATAATTACACGCCTTCATTCTAAATTAAATATTGTGAAATAATCTAAAACAGTCTTTGCATCACCCTAGTCCTGCTCACGTAGGAAAAAAAGTATGTATGTATATATATATATATATATATATATATATATATATATATATATATATATATATATACGTGTATATATATATATATATATATATACTTTTCATAATTTCATAATTTTTAATTTAGTTTCAAGTTTATTGCACCTCAATTCCAATTGATTGGATTCGGTGTTCATTTCAATGATTCAAAAGCAATAGAAATGTCTGGTAGCACACATTCCAGACCATAAATGAAGACTTTTTCATTGTTTTCATACTTAAATACTAATATAATAAAGCGGCAACCTCATCCTAATTACTCCCTGCACCAGACACCAGTTTGCCTGTGCGTCCCAACTCTTGGCCATTCTACAATATACCCCCACCTCTCCCCGGTCAGCTGTGATGGTTATTCCCAGACACGTAGGACCCTAAAGTGTATGGGAAATTTATATACGTAAATAATTGCTAAATGAGATCCTATATATGTTGTGCCTCCACCTCACCCCTTTACCTTTGTAATTGTCTTTCACCTTTCAGATCAATTGCCAGTTTTTACTGAGTATTACTGAGTAGTCAACAAGCAGCACAGTGTCCGAAACTCACTGCTTCATTGTACTTTTTCACAGTGTTATCAATGCATGTTTAAACTGCCAAGGATTCTTTGCAAATATAGAGAATCCGTTTATTTGAAAACATCTGAACACAAGACTACCAGTACACTGTACATGTGTAAGGTGGAACAGTGTAACCAGGCCTAGCTTGGTCTTCACTGACTGTGTAGGTGAGATGGCAATTGCTGCATCAGCTACATAAAATAATTGAACATGATAGCAGGTCAAAACTGTGAAACAAATTATGAAGTGAGGAGCAAACAGTGACATTTTATCAATGGCAATTTGCACATTCTGTTCCTCAAATCTTTGGGGTTATTTGAAAAACTAACGAGAATGACGACCTATTTCACTTGAATCATGTCAAGTAACTTGACACGTATTTGCCGTTGATCACTGATTGCTTTGCTTGTCGTGGTGTTACACTTCAAATTAGAGTTTTAATTTTTTCCCATCTTTATAAGTGAACAAGTGCCATTGTCGACCTTGTGAATTCTTTATAAAGTCGCACAACATCATGCATTCACAAATTCAGCCATGCATAAAAACTCTGCCAAAGAATAGCACTGTCATCAGTTTGAATAGCTGTAAAAGGAGAAGATTCTTTTGCTGCTACCCCTTGCTTCCTTCACTCCCTTTTAACATGATATGGGTCACTGCAGTACAGCTACACTCAGCTGCCAACAAGCATATCATTTTCCATTAATATCACGCTCAATGGATGCAGTGGCATTATTGGTAGAAGGAGCAGACAGAGAGTAATGGAGCTAAAGTGATGGCTCTGTCAAAGCAAGTCTGGCAGTAAGTGTGTGCCAGAGTTCTAATAATGCAGAATCAAAGGATAAGAAAGATGTGGCTCTAAAATTGTATGTCATTAAACATTTAAGGAGGTTAACTTACCGACTGTAAGGTTAATTGAATTTTTTGTAAGATTTGACACTTTGACCGAAAAATTCAACTATAAATTTCAAATGACCCCTTCGATTGTGGGGGTTCCAGACTAGCGCCACAATAAGTGAAATACGCTATACAGAGATACCCTATTTAAATATAACTTAACGAAAGCTCCAACAAACTTTTTTTTCCTGCTCCCAAGCTACAGGCGCTAACTCTAGAGATACTTTTTGTTTGCGAAATAACGCAAGCTCCTTGGTGAGGCATTGACACAGTTGGCCTCGCCTCCACGCAGCGTGGGCTAAGGAAGGAATCCTCTCGTGAGGTGTTGGACTCTCTTTCACCCTGGAGTTGCCCACAGTGAGAGGTGCAGAGCAGGTGTGGGAATACTTTTTGTGTCCTGGCTTGGCGCTTGTAGGCCGAAGTTGGAGTTTACCCCAGTGTTCAAAAAGGTACCATCCTTCTGATTTGCAGCGGGGGTAGGTCGAGGGGGTTTGCTGACTGTTGTTTGTGCCCGTGCGCCAAACATCAGCTCAGGGTACCCACCTCTTTTGGAATCAAGTTGAACCGGGCAAACAATCTGGTTCAAAATTATTCACATGGACAAAGAATGTCCAATAAAAAAATGTGTGCACATGTCATACAAGAATACAACCCTCGATTAACTAAGCGAGTATATGCAACCATCAAGCTCATGAACTGAGAATATTACTCAGTGATGAACAAACGTGGGAAAAAAAATAAAAAAATCCTCAGTGCAACATGCGTCACCAAATATAGTACCTTGCAAAGGAGGTTACAATTTTATTATAATTTGGATTAATTCGAGATTCAGATTTATGGAATAGAATTGATTGTGTATGCTGCGTCTTTGCCTTTCCTGTATTGCCTTACTTTCAATGTGAACACTTAGTCTGGTGCCGCACCGGACAGAATCGGGTAAGCAAACCAGTAAAATATCACTTAAACCAACAAGTTGAATTAAAACAGTGGGTCAGTACCAGTGGTGGCTGCTCATCATTCAGTAAGGGGATTTTTATTTCTGGCCTACACCATAAATGTGTATATTTACGTATCTGTTAATTCTCTATTCCGTCCCAAGAAAATGATCTGTGATACTTGGAAAAACCCATTACATATTAACAGCCCATACTGTAATAACGACCCTTAATGCAATACATTCGCCCTTTTATAAATGTAATAGGCCCAAAACATAATATTTGACCAATAACATGTTAAGAATCATGAACCTATAACATAAGAATTTTTGGCCAATAACGTAATATCTTACAGGCTGGTTATTATGTTATTGGCCTGGTAACACACAGATGCTTAGCTTCACCTGGGGACCCTTTTCCTCATGCCATTAAAATATCATGTTATATGTATATGAAAGACAGAAAGATTAATGTTGGTGTGAAGAAATAAAGTGTCATTCATTCATGGAGAAAGTATGCATTTTCACAGTTATTTAAAAAAAATAAACAGACGATTCAAAATTATTTGATTTTGGCAAATGGTCTTGCACTTATATAGCACTATTTTTACACCAAAGTGCTTTACAATGCCTCACATTCACCCATTCACACACACATTTATAGACTAATGGGAGGCTGCTTCCATTCAAGGCATCATGCAATTGCTCCACACTGGCAGCAAATTGGAGGAAAGTGTCTTGCTCAAGGACACTTTGACACAGTCACCAGGGTTGAGGATCGATTCCATAACCTTTCAGTTGAGAGGCGAACACTCCACCACTGACCCACATCACCCCCATTGATTTTGGTGTTTTTACATGATTTTAGTGCTTTATAATGTTATGCGCTTGGTTAGTACCTTTTTTTACAGATTTCTTGTTTACAAGGTTTCATTCCGTAACCAGGGCTACCTGACCGAGGACTGATCAATTTCTCACTCTATGGTTTGGTCAAAACTTGACAGCCCTGGTTTATCATGTTTTTCACTTAACAGTTTCAGCGGACAGCCTTTTACAGTTTTTATCCAGTGTTTACCTGATATTTTGTCTTCCCCTTTTCTTCTTGTCTCTTTCTATGCTCAGGGGGTAAACAAGAGCTGAGGCCCAGTGGCTAAAAGGAAAAAAAAGGACATTATATAAGAAGTGCTTCTTGCCATCGCTGTTGTGTCTGTGGCTAATGGCTCTGAACCACAGGCTTGCTCTTCCCCAATCAGCCTTAATATGTTTCTGACAGTGGGTGGCATTGTTGGAAGCGCCTGAAGCCTGAACAAGTGGTTTTATCAGTGAGTCCAGCAGCTTTGGACTTATGTTGGCATATTATTTAGTAATTGTTTGAAAATGACAAGTCCACATTTGAAGTCAGAAAAAAATGTTTATATCAATTGTTTTTATTGGCTCAAGCACTTCTCTGTTAAGATTGAATAAAATGTCTAATTTACGTTTAGCCCTCCGGAAAAAAGGTAAATATAAAATACATTTGCAAAGCTGTAAAATTGCATTTGTTGCAACAAAGAATCAGTATCAGTAGAGTAACCAAGCCGAATTCCATGACCGGTGTGTATCATGATATATATTAAAGAATTCATTTTAGCATGTGGGAAATTATGAATGAGAAAACATTCTGATCAGTACAGATAGATCTAGAGTACTGTATTTAGTATGTGCCTTGCTATTGACTGGTGAAGTCAGATGGATCGCTCAGCCACAAAACTAATGAAGATAAGTGGTTAAGAAAATGGTTGGGTGGAATGACCAGTAGTTGCAAGCTTGTCACAACGCCATTTCCTGTGAAAGTATACATGTTGTCTTAGCTTTCATCAATCTGTTGACTCTCAATGTACAACGTTAGAGTTAGCCCCTTTCTTGTCGCTGACACTCCACCTGTCACAAATGACAAAACCAAATGGTTCTTTGTGATCACTTTGATAGCAAAGCGTTGAAATGAAGTATTTCCGCTCCAGTCTGTAAAAAGCATCAAATGATTCCGCGTCCATCACCCAACAAGACGTATAATTTTCAAACATCTATTCAGTTATTTGTGACGGCTGTTGTCTGTCAGTTGTGCTGCTTTTGCGCTTATTACGTATTTTGAGCAATTGAATGGACAATACAACTGTCTGTAAACATTAACAATAGCTTAAATATAGCCCCTCAAACATTTACTAATATGTGCTTGAAAGAAAGTAAACATTTGAGATGCATTAAAGTTGGAAAACTATTAATTTATCTGTGCAGAAAGTTAGGCACAAAGTACCGAGGGACTTCAAATTAATCATGGGCTTCCCTTTGACATATCATGACAGGTGTACTCACACTTTGATACACTGCTATTTAAATAGAGCATCTGTCAGGTTAGATGAACATTAACTTGTTTGTCACTTGTCCTGTCTGTGAGAATATGTCACAGGCTAAAAGTTTAATTCTTCATACCCTTAAGAGTTCTCCTGTCAAATTTGCCCTGTTAACTTTTACTGCTGGAATGTCCCACGATATCTGCTGCCTGGAAGCAAATGTGCCCATGTAAACATCCTTCTATTACAGAAGGCAGTCTCTCTAATCGGGTGACCTTTTCTATTACAAAAGACAAAGTACATTAACGACCATGAAACCTTCACAAATGCTGCCAGTCTTTAAATAATCAATGAAGGTGTCATGGTTAAAGTGCGCAGGGCATAAAAGGGAAAATACGTTTTTGCAGCGCTGAGATTGTTGCCCGTGTTCACATTAATATATGCATTCCATTTTATAGTTTCTTCAGGTTTTGTTTCTATAACATATTCTCAGTGCATTCACCAGCTTACATACACGAGTGCATTACACATATTCAACAGAATGTTGTTATACAAAGACAGATATCGGTATGATATGCCCCAAAATACACTAGCAGAGTTCTTAGGTTGGCCCAGTCAGTCCCAGGACTTGTGGGGGGAAAAAAATCGAACAATAAAATAAATATGACAGACATAAAGGTGACACTTATTCACTGTTTAACTTGGAAAAGATGGATGCAGTAAATGTGTAGATCCAGCAGGTTGAAAAGAGGTTTGAATCTAAAATCATATTTACTATTTAACAAAAACAAGAATAAAGTGTTCAGCATACAGGTATAAGGAGGCATGGTTGGAAGCTAGGGTGTTGATATCAGGGCTACAAAGCACTGTTAATGTTTAAGACTATAACAGCTTGAGGGGAAGCTTTTCTAAGGTCCTCAATTTGTCAGTACTGCTCTGGATGCTCCATAATTTTTTGCCTGATGGGAGCGGATGGCTCCTTGATAATGCAGAGAGCCCTTTGTCTACATCTGCTGCTGTTCCCCACAATCTTCTGAGCAGTCTTCAGATGAACGTCCCTGCTGTTCTACACAGTTATGCTGGTGTGTTTCCACTCCAGATGGACCTCCAGATACTTGTTGCTGTACACCACTTCCTGTATAGGTGGGCAAGAGAACGTCTGTTCTTCCCAAAAGGTCACTACCATCCCCTTGGTCTTCACAGTCCACAAGATGCTCTACTTCCTCTGAACTCAACGTTGTTCTTGATATGTCCCACCACCCCGGTGTGGTCTACAAACTATTCACAATGTAAGAGCTTTCAAAATAAAATGCTTGCATTCTAAATGCCTCGAGTAGAGCTTTGGACATCGCAGCTCTGGATATAACGTCACTGACCCCCCTTGTACAACTGTTTACGGAGACATCTTGGTTGCACAGTCGCAGTAGTAGGCTAATGATTTACAATGGAAAGTCATGAAAATACATCAACATTCTGTTCAAGTGAGTTCACATCTCACTTTGATGAAAAGGACACATAATTAGGTACATGTGCACGCTAAACGTGCTATGTAAGAGATCAAGCGATCAGAACAAGCGCCAGGAATGCTTTTTACAACTACGACTACAGTAGATGGGGAGAACTACAATGGTGAGTTTGTGAAATCATACTGAGGCTTGCAAGATTATAATTTTGGTTTCAGGCTATGAGTACTTAAAGTTACATGACAAGCAATGTAGTGCTTGCCGGAAGGCTAGCCGCAGGCCCTTGGCATTCAGTTCAGTTCGGTGGGTTAAACCTCCTGTCACCCCCTTGCTACCCCAGATAAAAAGGTCTAGTACCGTCACTGAGGTTTTGACTTTGTTATATTATCAACTGTTGCTATTCCACTTTATACCTGGTAAGGAACATTCAAGTCGACTGAATTGTCCATTGGCTTGGGGGTTAATATTATCAAGGTAATGAGTTGGGTTTAAAAACTACATTTAAAAAGGCACAGGTGGCATTTGTTCCACACACTGTCAGAACCCTGCAGCACTGTCTCAACTTAATACTATTGATAACACCTTGAATCACTTCAGGTTCTCATTTAGCATTTTGGACCTCACAAGGCAGGCAGCATACTGTGACATGCAGAGTGGATGCAGGTAACAGCTATTCTACTCGCCATTAAGGCTACTGATTTTGATGTGAGCAAGGGGATGAGAGTGAAGTGCAACACTTTGCTCCGGGAAACGTGGCCAGTGAGTCATTACTGTGAAATATCTCTTTGACGCCTCATATCTCCTTTTGCCTGTCACTTACACAAACTCTGTGGTACAGTGTTTGACAAATTTAGAATAAACCTGATCTGAGACTCCACATAGGTAGGGTCTGTCCTACAGTATGGTCTAAATGCTAGTCAAAAGTTAAACCCATCTATTTTCTATAATGTTAGTTCTCATTAGGGTTGTGGGTGATATGGAGTCTTTCCTCATTGTCTGTGTGAGTGGCAGAATACACCCTTTTGTGAATATGGGAAATTGTTTGTTGTGTGGGGTAGAAATTAACATCAAGGTAATGATTTAGGTTGAATTAAAAAGTAATCAAAACATAACATGTACAAATCAGCGATGGGTATTAACGCAGCAATCTGCGAATATGTGCTTATATGAATATCGCTGCAAATATTATTAATTAAGTTACTGTTTCTTCCATATTTATCCTGTCTTGTGTAATGTGGCAGCTGAAGTATTAGCACAGTCATGGAACCCTGAATAATTCATGATTTAGAAGCACATATCCATTAAATGGCTGTTGCCATTACTTGACACTAATAAATGTACATTATGCTTGGGCTCGATGGAAAGAATCACAATACAAACACACGCACGGACACACACACACACGCACACACAGGCTGTGACTGAATCAAGTGCTGATGGTGATGTAAAGTGCCTGTTTAATGGCATCGGTGGCCTAATTGCTTTTAGGAAATGATCATTATCCTTGGTAAATTAGACCAGAGAGTATATTTCATAGATGCCCCAATTGAGACAACTCATATTTTATGAAATGCTTTGCCACCAATGGTAAATATGGAAAATGTCCTCATATGACATGGCAAATGGACTGTAACATAAATTCATACCCGGATAGTATTCCAGCTCTAGGGATCATTTGTTAATTAGTGGCGACAAATTTACGATGTTACCTCCTTTGAAAGAGAGGTGGGTTGCATTATTGAGCATTGGTATTGGTATCTTTGTTTACTACGTTGCTCCTTCTGTATCCAAAGTTCCCACCTTTGGAATGGCAAATGTGTTTGTAATTTTATTAGTTTGTGCTAAGACGGATGCACAGAAAGCTTCTGGGTTTGTTCTAGTGGGCAATTGTTTCCTTCCAAGGAGAGAGAACATGGAAGAACACCTCTCTCTCTCGCGTGCCACTTTCCCATGCATACCAATGGTCCTGAATCGATGCCATCTTTTAATTGAAGATAGATGGAGCACTTTATATGCCGCCATATCTGCCGCACCTTTAGACCTATTCCTGGCTGGTGCCACGATTGCAGATAATACATGCTCTGCTTGAAATGTGTTTATTTGATGCTCAAAGCTGCCAGTGATTTTACTGTGAGACTTCAAGACTATGAGAAGGACTCGCCTACATCATTAGTCAAAGACAGATTATTTAATCATCCCCCTGCTCTGGTATTGATTTACCATTACTTGACAACTATTTAAAGAAAACCTTAGATAGAATCCTGCACTCAAACTGCACAACCAATTGACGACCTTGGACTTGTTTAGTGGTATCAGAACACTGCATCACGTACTGCAGATATCTTGCCTCGGAGCTTTGCAAGGACTAATAAATCACTTTGAAATACCCAGAAGGCACTCTTGATTATGCACAGGAGACAACATAAGGGATTCATGGGAGAACATAAAGTGGTGAGACAAGGATGACAGCACCCAGTTCCACCACAACTTTAGTAAAATGTACCTGTGGTACATATGAAATGAAAGGTCAGATTCTGAAGACCAAAGGGTATTTAAAACCTAGGTTTTCATTTTTGTAATTTCTGTTGTAATTCTTCAGTTCTCCCCCACCAGTGTCAACGTCACACAGTAGCAACACAGTGCACTCCCCCTCACATTTGTTGCGCAACATGCCAGTCAAATTAAACACATACAAATTGGTCCAGCGGAAAACAATTAAAGACTGACATTTTCATGAATTTATTATTAACATCAAGGAGTCTCTGAGACATCCAAATCAAATCCATCTGTGTGGTTCTGTTTTCACAATGATAATCAGCACCAATATATTGTTCACCATGAGACCCTTGTGACACATTTTCACTCCTTTT
The DNA here is from genome assembly GCF_033458585.1 of Syngnathus typhle. Classification (NCBI taxonomy): domain Eukaryota; kingdom Metazoa; phylum Chordata; class Actinopteri; order Syngnathiformes; family Syngnathidae; genus Syngnathus; species Syngnathus typhle. Next base: position 6,569,462 of record NC_083739.1, read on the forward strand.
AAAGTCATCAGCAGGCCGGGTGCCTAAAAGTTCAGACCATGTAATAATCATGCATTCTCTAAGAAAACTTTCAACTATTTCCCTAATTGTGCCCCTTGAAAGATTTTTTTTCTCACTTTGATGAGATAAATCCAAGCAGCCTGCAGAATATGAATGTAGCTGTGCTTTTGTTCTGTCATTTTTAATGTGAGACTCCCCTGAGAGCGACATGGTGTCCTCTTTGTGGCGGGTATAGGAAGTACTCCCCCTATCCCCACTTCAAAGGGTAAGAAAACTAATTTATCGAGAAAGTCAGCGAGCAGAATGTGAGGGGATGTACCTGCAAATAGCCTTGGCAAGCAGCTTTTTTGGCTTGTTCCTTAACATTTATTTATTTTGACTTCAAGGAAATCATCCAAGTGTGGATGCAATAATTGTAATTAAATTTAATGCTGCGTCTGTACCACTGCGGTGGGGGATACTTTAATCTAACTAAAGGGTTCTTTTCTTTTCAAACAACTCTCATCCTAAACACCCTGGAGCGCTACACACAACATCCTGTTGTTATGATGACCGCCATATTTGCTGCAATAAGTTCTCATTTAATCTTTGATGTTATTTACTCGTTGTAGAATAATGTTCTGAAATGCTTCATTCACAACGGACATCAAATTGTAACAATTCATGACCAAATGTCTATTGTCTATATTTCATAGCATCAACTTCCAGTTGTTTTGTGTGTTTATCTGTCCAATCAGATTTCAGCTTCTTTACAGTGGCATGTAAATATATTTGTATCAAGGCCTTCAGATTACATCGCGCCCACCACACGTGCACACACACACACATGCACACCCGCGCACATTGGCATGCATACACGTATGCACGCACGTTATTGTGTTTGAACAACCCACATAGTATTAGTAAGTTGTTGTCGGAGCTAAAAACATCAGTTTAGCCAAATATTTTTTTAAATCTTTGGTTGATAGTGTTTTGAATCAAAGTGGAAAATATATAGCAGATTTTACGTACAACGCCCGCATTTTTGGACTTTCGCATGCCAAAGCTAAATTCATCAAATTACATAGCTTTGCCTCTGGCATCTAATTAATAGAAATGGAAAACAATATGAACATCATTGACTGTGACATCTGCTGTTCCCTCCGGGGAACAGTGCTTATAGTCTTGGTGTATTTACTCAGTTTTAATCACAATCCGGTTGGAAACATTTGTACTCCCATCAGATGCTATCTGACGACGTTGTACAGTGATCCCTCGTTTATCGCTGGTAATTGATTCCAAGACAATAGGTGAAAACCCCCAATGTGGAGTCAATATTTTTACATTCACACAAGACTTTCATAATTGTATTTTTAAACACTCTTTAAACATTGAGCTAAACTGACTTTTAGAAATACGCCTGAACGCCGCCAGCCCTGACCAACGATTAAGCCCGAACGCCGCCAGCCCTGACCAATCGCCCGATCATTGACCACGACTTCATCCTCCCCATTGAGCTCCATGCCCGATCCCCTCATTCCCCCAATGAACAGTGTGTCGCATTTGGTCGTCTTATCCATCTGTTTCTCTGGCATTTTAGCGAAAGCCTGTTTTTATGATCTGCTCTGGACTCTGTCCCCGATCACGAACTTGCTATGTCCTTCTGCTTCGATGACGCATGACACTTGCTCACTGACCGGCTCGTCAGCTTGCCTCATCATACTGCTCTGCCGGCATTCCAGCCTGAGATAAAGCGTGGTTGGAACTGCTCTAACAGCTTCAAGCCAATAAGCAGCAAGGATACAGATCAATATGTTCCCATTGGTGAAGTCATATGTGCAGACAAAGCCCCAAGCTTCAAGTGATGCCACAAAAAGCTGCGATGGACCGAGATTATCGACGACATTTAATATTTTTAAAAAACAGCGATGCACTGAGGCTGCGAAAGACAAAGAGTGAAATACTCTGCATCCGTCAGCCAGAAAACCACTAAAATAAAGCTGCACAGTTTCTGTGTAGATCAATGTTTTTCTGTTTTTTAAATAATACTTTTTCTTTGCTGTCCTCAACTTTAACAAAAGTGGATTCCAATGTGACAATAGAATAATGAGAGTCCCTGGGTGACAGCTGAGGAGCAGTGGTCGAAATCCCATATATTCAATCGCAACACTCCGATCCTGCCGTTCTTGCACTGACTCCCTGTTAATTTTAGGACCCAGTAAAAAAATTTAAGGCACTTACAGAGCCCTCCGTGGATAGTCTCCTCTGTACTCGGTGGAGCTGGTGTCATTTGGTTGTCTTGTTAGGCCACTACGTTTTTCCGACAGCCTTTTACTGTCTATCTTTACTAGCTACTGTCAATCAAACAAGATTAAGTGCCAAAAGGCAATAGAGACTTGCAGAATTTCACCTCGATTGTGTAACAATTGCAGGTACTATAAGAAATTTTCAACAACTCAAAACAATCATTAAGATTGTTGATTGTTTTAATAATTGATTTTACTTTTTTCCATACGTTACTCTTTAAATTTGTGCATGTTTTCTGCCAATTGGTCTTTTTTTTCTCCCTTTGTCTCTCCTAGGCAGCATAGGGAGGAGTTGTGCAGAGACACACCTGGGAGCTATTGTTTTCTGCTCTCAGTTTTAGGTTGTTTACACTGCAGATCAATTCTAATGTATCGGATTTTTTTTCATGCAATATGAACTGTACAATTCTATTATTTTCCACACCCAATCCAGGTCTCAATTGTATATGGATATGAATTTGGATACGTCTCGGATGCATCTGCAATATGAATGCTCAGTTCTGATCCAATCCATACGCCATCAAAAGCCAAATATGCGGACACAGGCGGAAAAGAGGGCTTGGGAGACAACTCGCACACAATTGTCCGTCAGCCTGCAAAATTGTAAAAAATTATAGTGGATTTAATATTAATCCCATTTCAAAAGTGGACATTAATCCACAAAGACGTTTCATTTGTTATGCTCGGCAGTGACGTGATTGCATCTTTAGTAGACATTTCCATGAAAGGAGGAAATCGAGGAGCATCGTCTCATTTTCCCCAAATATTCCTACCTACTCCTGCCTCATTCCGGTTTCAATCTGAGATGAGCCCCATAACCCCTCTACTTCCATAAAAGATTGAGGTCGTTTGGTGTGTATGCGTGTCACTTCTCTGACACATACCGTTTACATCGAAAGTCAAAAGTTTCACTTGCAAGTTGGATGTTATTTGCACTCTTCGTTTTTTCTTAAATTCCTACTTCCTCCTGGTAATCCTTCCTGTTCTAATCCTTACTTGTTTAGCCACTGTTTCAATTTTTATTCTTTCTACTTAACAGGCCTTTTATGTATTAGTCTTCTCTTTGTTATTTGTAAACAACTATTTCTCCCTACTTATCTTTAGTGCTTTATCAGTTGTTTTCTGTCCCTTTTCCTACTTGTTAGCCGCATATTATATTGACATTTCCCTTAATTTGTACTTTTTGTGCAAACATATCAATCCTACTCATCAATAGAACCTCATTGTTTGAGCTTTGTTTGAATAAAGACTAAGAAATACTGAAAGCCTGCTTTAGAGAAGGAAGGACCAGTCTCAGATGTTTACAATTTTGTATTCTAACCATGCAAAGCACTGTCAAATGGATCATGTGCCAAAGACCGAGGAGCTCAGGATAATTTCCATGCTCAAACCAGAGTGGCTTCTTTTGCCCGCTATGAATGGCATTCATTATTGTGTTTTACCTTTTTGGTTTTTCCTTTTGTCTGGGTGCCAGTGCCTTGGATGAGTCCTGCCACAGAAGGCTTCAAAGGAACGGCATAAACAGTATAAGCCTCCTCACAGTAAAATACCTCCTTTTAATATCCCAAATAATGCCACACTGCTGGGCTTTACCTCATTTCTGCCAGAAACGAAGAAGCTCGCCTCAGGCTTTTGGTTTAGTGCAAAATATGCAGTCTTCTCTTAATGATACAATGGACTAGTTGACCGATTTGTTTTTTCTTGATATTCCAGCAAATGTCTCCTGCTTGCTTTCAGTTTTTTTCCCAACCTAGTGTTATTTTCAGTTTATTGCATCCAAGAGGCTGATTTCATTATCAAAAATTGCCTCAACATTTTGTCAGGTCTCCGCTCCCCGGTCGAGCCGATCGCCCCGTGGATGGGCATTTCAGCCACACTCTCACCTGCTAGGAGATTATTTGTGTAAAGTACATTTTAAAAGAACTGCAAGAAGACCTCTACTTGTTGATACCGTAAAGTTGTCTGCTGTGGCGTCTGCACCTAGGCCGCCTTCTACTTCGGATAATGCGTTTTTTGTACATTGATTCATAGAGATTGTTGCACACTGTTGTCCTAATCATGAGTAAAATATATTGATCATGCACGTCTGCGTAAATCAGTCACTTTAAACCACCATGCAAAATAAATTGCAGCCATTGAGGGGGCCCAGATTCCACACTTATGCTAATGTGCGGATTGCTGGCTAGACATGTCAGTTATTCTACTTTCTAGTATTGATTATAATTCAAGTAATATAACTGCCATACAGATATATGTTTCAGACTGCACCCCATCTCCCCATCTGTGATATCTTCTTGACCGAAAAACCAATGTAGGTGGGGAAATGGGCTCTTATAATACATATAACACATATACTCCTTTTAAAATCTACTACCAATAAATCGAAGAAAGTTTTGAGTGCAAACACCTTGGCTGTGCGTGTCAACAAAAAGCAAAACAGCAGCAGAAAACTATTTCCTGTATTTTATGGGATTGCGATGAACAATTTGGCTGCTGTGAAAATTTTTACTGCCCAATAGATTCTTTCAGGCTTCCTCTGTGCTCTCTGGGAATTTACTGAGACTCACTTCTGACAAATACAAGTTATTTCAGCTTTTGTTTATTCCAGCAAGGACCTCCACATCCTCCTGTCAATGCAGGACTCGTTCCTGTGTCTTGTCCGACATGAACGTTTCTGATCTGTTATTCCTTTCTATCCATTGCTGTCCAATAAAGTCCTTAGCTAGGATTTATAAATGATTAAACATTACACTCTGAAAAACATTCGCTGTTGATGCAAATCACTGTAGATTGAGTTGGATGTCTGGACTAAAGCTTTATCAATAGATTAACCCAGCCTGGCTGATTAAATACAGCACATGATGGCAACTCCCCTTAGGGGAGAACAGAGTGGTCCATGTAAACGATTGCTTTTACTGATTTCCTACAGCTTTGAAGTGTTGTACTTATCAAAATGCGTTTGTGGTAAAACGTTAGGAGGTTTGCACTGAATTCAGCTGGGCTTGATGAACTTTATGGATTTCTGCCAATGCCAAACAATCCTGTGGCTTAGCATACAAATGTTTTGTCAAGATTTGGGTGTTATTGAGTAAACAATTGGGGAAAATATCACAAACAATGCTCTGTCTTGTTAGGTCAAGAAGAGAGGAAAAAATAGGTGAGCATATACCATCAGAACATTTTTCCACATTAGCCTTCCAACTTGAGAGTTGTGGCAAATTATTCTTGTAACTACAATAATCGGGAGTTTACTAAAACAGTGGATTTACTAAACTTACCCGGATGATGAGTTTACTCACACTACTTAATCAGTAAAAAGTAATGGTTACTTAACTTTAAAAAGCCAAGATTTTCTTTTACTTTCATGTCACTTGTTGGTTTCATGACATCTGTTTTGCTCTCTCTTGTTTGCAGCACATATTATTATTATTATTATTATTGTATTTGAATTATTTTTTTTCTGCTGGCCATCCTATTTGCTTTTGTAAATGAATGTCTTTGAGTCCCTGCTTGTTCTTGCTCCTAATGATACCAATAGACTGATACGGGAACAAAATGTCATTCAATTTGTCTCATTTTGCCTATCCATTGCTTCATGTCGTGCGCTTTTGCTTTGCCAGAAATATCTATTATTGTTCAGGTGTTTTTCTTGCTTTGTTGGTTCCTTTTGTACGACCCACTAGTTAAGGGATGAGTACCAGACACACGTTTCATTTCTGAGTTTCTTTTGACAGTATATTTACAAGGATAGAGGTGTTCAGTTTCCTTGTCTGCAGCAATGGCCGAGGATGACAAATAGCAGTGTAGTAAACTCTTAAGTCTCTTGGCCGCCCACGACAAAGATTAACCTTTTTTGCTCTCATTTCAGTTAATTACGTGGTTGCCATAGAGGAGTTTGAGCAGAAATTACAAAGTGAATTTACGGAATCATGACGCACAACCCTGACTGCAATGTAATAAAAAATAATAATAAACGCCACATCTAAGAATGAGTGGCAGAGGATGAAAGGAAAGGCAAATAGAGGGAGGAGAGACAACAGCTGCCATCATCCGCAACAGTGAGCCATATCAATTACAGCAACTATTTTGACAGCTGTATTACTTTCTTTCCTTGTAGAAGGATTTAATGTAATCTGACAATTGTAACACACAACAAAATCATCTTTGCAGGTAAGAAATCGGCTTTCATTCCCATCAAATGATTAAGGTTGCTTTTCCTTAATGTAAGTCATTTTATTTGTAGAGTAATGCCAAATATGTAATCATTGTTTGTTTACAATTACCTGAATTTGAATGGTTCTTGACTTTTGTCAGACAATAAAGACACAACTCGACCGGCACTTCATATCAAAACTATTATGCCTGTCTTTAGATCATAGACTGCGATTTTTGAGTTATCTTATTGTCTGAAACAAGTTAACCCCTTTCTAAACTACTACGAGGTTCGGACCATCTTTTCTATATAGTTCCCTTTGAAAGCCTTGGCATCCGCCCGTCCGTCCGTCCATCCATCCATCCATCCATCCATCCATCCATCCATCCATCCATCCATCCATCCATCCATCCATCCATCCATCCATCTATCCACTCATCCTATCCATACAACCATCTATCTGTCCAACTGTCTGTCCGTCCGCCCATCGATTTTCTACTGCTTATCCGGGGTCAGGTCACGGGGGCAGCAGCTTCAGTAGAGAAGCCCAGACTTCCCTCTCCTCAGCCACTTTGTGCAGCTCATTCTAGGGGATCCCAAGGCGCTTCCAGGACAGCTGAGAGATATAGTCATTGCCGGGGTCTCCTGCTGGTGGGACATGCCCAGAACACCTCCCTGGGGAGGAGTTGAGGAGGCATCCCCTAATGAGATGGGCAACCCGCATCATCTGGCTCCTCTCAACATAGAGGAGCAGCTAGCTGCCACCTGCTAATATTCATTTGTAGTCTTCACTCCATATCTTTAAAATATAGATTGTATAATGATTTAAAACCAAATTATCATTGTCTCTAATTATGATACTTTCAGGTGGTATTCACACCAACTGTGTACCTCAGTGCAAACTGTATCCAACACTGACAAATCCACAACACTGCATGACATTCCTGCTAAACACCAATGATGCATACAAAATGTTTTTGAAACAACCTTGAGACCAAAGGAATCCAACACAGTCCACACACCATAGCAAATGATCTACTTGAAATTTGCCTTGATTTCTACAGCAACTGAGGTACTTGGTGCGTCTAGCCTTCACATTATATTTTGATGAACATGCTTTGTTCCCTTACAAATGACAGCAAGTCTGGTGTGTCTGTTTTTTTTCTTCCTGTATAATTTTACTGCTGCTAAAATAATGATAAATAAAACATGGCCAACATATTCTCACATGCAGCTTTGCCTCCATTTTCAAACCCTTGTAATACCAAGTACTTCTCCTTGCTAACTGTGAAACTTGGATATTGTCCCACTAAGCCTCAACCTTTCTCGTAAGTAATTAAAATTTGGGCTAATATTTTAAAGTCTCTGTACTGCCTGTGAAGACACTAATCTTCCCCTAGAAACATTTCACGTAGTTCCTTCAAGCATGTCAAGCTAATTGGAGAGCACTGCGATTGCTTCTCCCTTTAAGAAAGTCTGCAGTTTTTCTTAAGTTTCTTGTGTTGTGCTAGCTTTGTACAACTTTGCAATGAATGGCTGGTTTTGTATTTTCCATGGTGTGTGCTTATAATCTATTATAATAGATACACATCAGACACTCTGCAGCTGAGACTGAGACTGCAGCCACAAACAAGCTCCTGCCTGAGCAGCTGGGTGACTAAATGGGGGAACGGTGCTGCAGGTAAGAGATAAAGACAATATAACTGTGGTAACAGAAAATCCTGACTTCCATCTGTTGTCATAAGGAATGTGGAGGCGCCGGCTAACAAGATGGATGAGTTTGCCCGAGTAGACTCTGCAGGGAGCTTTCTATGTGAGTGAACTGAAGAAAACAAAGGCTTGTGAAGGATAAAAGTATCCTTGCTACTTCTATTCTTTATTTAGGACATGGTTTTGGAGAACCTATACATTGTGTATACACACACGCACACACGACCGGTTTGGGTTTTTTTTACACTGGGGAGGGGAAAGTTCTGAGCCCAATGAAAACACTTCTCAGAAGTATTCTCAGAACTGTGAGTCGGATGTCCAGACCAGTCTGGAACCGTGCCCACCTGTATTTTCATATCAACTTTTATTTGTATGATACGTTCAAAGTCTCATAAATCTGTTGGAGATGCAGTTTATTTGCAAAAAGACTGACAGCAGCAACATAACAGATGGCTGTTGCAAAGTGGAGGGTTTTAGTGAGATTTTACGTAAGATGGTGCAGACAAGGTAAGCTAAAACATTACCAGACATGTTTTTGTTTTTTTTTGTCTGGAAGTCTGTGGTCAAATTTGAATCATATTTGTGAAAAACAAATGCCGCTCACGTTAATGCGAAAGAACAGCAAATATATACACTTACATGGTATACAAAGACTGAGTGAGAGCTACCTAAATGTGGAAATTCATATTGTATTCTAAGCAATTCATCTGAGTTTTCATACATACAAATTTTGTTGAGAACAATATAGTGGTACAATGTGTCTGTGTGTGTCTGTGTGTGTCTGTGTGTGTCTCTGTGTGTGTGTGTGTGTGCGCGTGCGTTAAAGATGAACCATGATATAGTGAGGGATGACTATACCTACATTATATATACACACCTATACCTTGCGGTGGTAAAATTGTGCGAAACAGAAGCATTTGCACATTTGTGTGCCATTGTGGGAGGGAAATAGTCCTTTCCCAGCCAATCCACACCATGTCCTTCAGTTGCAATAAAAATCAGGGCGGTTGAAGCCCAAATCCAAATTTGCCGTGCCTGACTAGGGAAACAAAAACATCACCCAACTTGAGGATTTCAGCTGCGGCCCTGGTTTGGAAGCGCTGAGCCAAAAGTCGGTGCCAAAATAGAGCAAAAAACTAATATGGTTGTTTCCAGCCACAGGATTCCAGGGGTTCCAGCTGATAGCGAGGGGGAAAATCTTTTCCAAAAGTAATGTTTCATTGCTCATGGGGAAAATGACGATTCATCAGATTGACGATTTCTGTGTTAAAGATACTTCTAGTCATTTGGCATTGGCTAAAAGAAGAACATTTACATCCACAGAGCTTCTGAAACTGAATGCATATTACTTGGTCTCTGTACATTTCATCATGCATGAAAACCTGTTGTAGCTAAAGGTGGTAGTTCTTGGGCATTTCACTCAAGGAAAGTCATGCTGGGGTGGGGTGTACAAGGTTAATTAAAGGAGCTCCGCAGAACATCACATGTAGTGCACCAGACTGCAGCATTCTTGCCACTTAAGAAACCTGTCATCTTCTGGGAGCTGAAGCGATAGGGGTGATGCAGTTTAACGTCATGCCGGCAAACTTGTTATCTTATAGATCGTATCCGTCAATTGTCGTGGGGAATGTAAAAGGTCTCTCTAGCGAGATGGACAAGATAGCAGCAATAATACCGCACACGTCATGGTTCTTTTATCAAAGCAGCATGGTGTTCACCGTCTTGGATGTATACATTAGCTACCGCTTATCCGGGGGCAGGTTGCGGAGGCAGCAGCTTCAGCAGGAAACTCTAAACTTCCTTATCCCCAACTACTTCTCCCAGCTTTTCAGGAGGGATCCCAAGGTCTCGCCACCGTGTCCCAGGGTTTCCTGCCGGTGGGACATATGTACCTGGAACACCTTACCAGGGAAGCATCAAGGAGGCATCCTATAAAATGCCCATGGACCTGCATCTCTGAAATTGGATCTTGATTTGCTTGCATTTCTGTTGCAGAATGTATAACTTATGCAGTATTTCTATGTCTTTACACAAACAATGCTATTCCACAGTTGATGACGTCGGTGAGCTGTGACTCAGACATGGTGGTCTGCAGTATGGGGGCTCGACTGGGAACAGTTTAAGTGCTATTTGTCTTCACACTGCAGACTACGAAATAGCTCGACAAATTTCCCCCTGCAGACTTTTCTTCCCTTAGTTATCCTTGATGACACATTGATGATAAATGACACACAATCAATACAGGACAACATCGTTAAGTGACAGATTGTTTCATACCAAAAAAGAAAACACAAGTCCTTCTTTCTGGCTTCTTCAAGACTTTACAACCAACATTAAACTCAATAGCATGTAACGTCTGTCTATATATTTATGTATAGGTAGCACTCCACTGCATTTTAAAGTTGTTTAGTGCTTAAAAAAAGTGTTGGGGGACTCAGTAGTCATTAACGGCTTTGATGCTTTTGATGTCAAGAGTTCAATAAGAGTGGAAAAAGTGTGCGAGAGTGTTTTAACACACACATCCTAATCCCCCATGGGTGTAACTCCTCTTTTCAATGTCTTGGAAATATATAGAATTAAGATTATCGTATTGATTCAATAAGACATACGGTACAGTGTGTGAATCAGTTGTTGCACTGATTGCACTTGAAATGACAGATTTGCTATTTGAAAACTGACGAACCACAACAACCACAGGAGTTTAACTATGAAATGTTTGAGGATAAAAAAATGTGTTCTTATTCAGTCAAAAAATAGCTACATATTCATTAAACTCATGTTATTCATTATTAATATATGCATTCTTTAACATTGTGACAAGTGATTGTATGAGTGGGGCCTGAGAAGATACCAAAGTTATAATCTGGTCTCAGCCTGAAAAAGTTTGAGTAACTTTAAAGGTTTAAAGGACCACGTAGAAGCCACCTGAAGGTCAGACATGACCCCGACACTACCGATCCAGGCAAAATAAAACTAATGATGCAGTAGAGTGGCCATTGTCGTCATAATGTCAAATTTTTAAAAGTTTATGAACAAGAAGCCCCCTTGAGTGCAAGTGAGCTGAACTCCCACTGTGTGGCATGGTCTCTTACTTTATAGCTCGAGACACAGTGGTTTTACGCCCTACGTTGCCACTAATGGCTTGTAACTAGAAACACTGCCTGACCACAGCACAAAACTTAATTACACTTTTAATTTATGTCTTGGTGCAGCTCCTTTTCATTGGTTTGGTTGGGACATTTAAATACCTCACTGATGATCATCATGGCTACCTGATACTTGGTGAATAGAACGTGACACAGGCAATCGGCATTTTTATGCTTTGTAAAATTAGTTTCCTGTCATTGTCCTCAAAATTTGGACAAACAAAAGTGAGTTGTTTTCATTGAACAGTTGAATTGCTACTTTGATAGATTGTAGACCATGGAAGATGAATTGACAGCAAGAAGAAACTTGTTGGAAGACTTTATCATCTTGCTTGCCTTACTTATTTCCCCTAGCAAGTGACCTATATTCCGATGCTTATATCACAAAATGACTCCACTTTGAGGGGACATTTTCTACGGTTCTGAAAGTGCCCTACACCGTGCGGGTTCACGTTGAGTACAGCTTAAATACTTTCTTGTCTTGTTGAGGTTCGAATTCAAGTTGGAGTTATAAAGGGTGCATCTTCGATGGGGAAAGTGTGTGTCATATTTTGTTTTTTTGTATCCCAAACGACTAGCTACAGCCCTGGGCTGAGCCAACATTTATGTTACTAGCAGCTTGATTAGCGACTTGTGCGTTGATGAACAGGGCACCTCGTAATGGCAAGAATTCAGGTGAATTCACCATTGACTCACCAAAGATAGTATGTTGCAGCAATATTGTATCCTGCGATTTGAAGCTTAAAGGGGCTCACCCAGTTACGGAGCTTGTCGACCATAAACAATTATGAGGGAAGTTGGCCAAGCTCCTCTCCCAAACTTATCTGCTTAGCAACTCCTCTTGATTTCCCCACTAAAAACAATTCAGCATTTTACTTTTGCAACCCTGCAACTGGCTGGCGACCAGTTGAGGGTTAGTCTGCCTTTCGCCCAATGTCAAGCATATGAAGATAAAGCCTGCATCCGCGTTGTAAAAAAAATAAAGTATTACAACTATTTTTGCTCACTTTCAACCTGTTTGAGCAATTTTACTAATCCGTTTTCTTTTTCTTTTTAGACAGGTGGAGATGCTGAAATAGGTTGGGGCCCCTACAGCGACATTGATTAAAGAAAAACGTGAAAAGAAAAAAGTGCCGTGTTCAATACAGTGTGCACAGAACCATGTCCACCCTATTGAATAGAGCTACATGTATCATTACACCTCCAGTATCGATCATTTTTTAGCATATTCAGTATGTGAGTAATCCAGAAGACAATAAAAGTAATCTCGTTACATTACTTGAATATTGTGGTCCTTGGATTACATTACTAACTACATTTTGTAACAGGCAACATGTCACTGTACCAGAAAACATTTTTAAAGTAACACTTCGCAGCCTGCTCATTGATTAGTACTGTATTTGGAACATAATGTTTGACCATCAGACTTAAATTTCAGCTCAAAGTCCATTCATTACATTCATTAGCTACCTACACTAAACCGGAATTTGGTATCCTATTGTTTCAACTCCTAAATTGCCTGAGTTCTATACTGACCTTTTTAATCTAGTGAGTAGATGACATCCCTCATTGGGTGAATTTGCTTTTATAACCAACTCAATTCCTGTAATTTGCATTCAAGGTTTTGGACATTAATCTCTGCATCATGTGTTATTCTGTGCTGTGCAGCTTGATTAGCATCACTGCCAGTGCATTATTATTAGAGACCTTTGCCCTTGACACAGTTAAGGAAATGACACAGCGCTCAGAGCAAGCTCAAACAATGTTTATCTGACAAAATGACTTAAATTTGTATAAAGCATGCTTATTAACATAATCAAGCATTTGTATTTAGAGATTACTGACATGCATGTGATGAATCTGTTGTACTTGACTGCAAGCACAATGACCACTAGTTGTTTTATGTTATGGTATGCAATTAATGCTCATATTTTTGTTAGTTTCTGTATTTCTATAGGTTCACAAAATATTTTCACAATAGGTATTACCTGACTAATTTGCCCAGAACAACATCTCAGATGTGCTGAAAGGAGGTTTACAGCTAATCAGCAAGGTCAGCAGAAGCTGGATAACGATCCTCAGCAGTTGAATCAAGGATGTTGCAACAGGGAGACACATAACATGCAGGACACCGTACCCCGAGTACCAGAACTGGTGACCCCTCGTGTAGGGTCTCTGAATTGCCTGAAGCTGATTGGAAATCAAACAAACAAGAAAGGACTTCGTAAAAGCCAAAGCAGGGAGTAAATTGATGGTGGACTGTTACCCCAAGAAACCATGAGCATGTGGAGAAGTCACGGGAAGCGTCTCCAATCTGGCCACACTTGCCTGCGGCAGATGGAGCAGACAATCAGCCAAGTGGGGTCTGTTGTCAGCATCATGTACAAATAGCACAGCATGGTGCGACTTCGCTGGCTGATTAAAGGACGAGACAGGGGCAAAGATTAAATGTCCTCACCCACTGTGTGGAGTTAAAGGACCTTTGTCCCATTAAAAGGAATATCAGAGAGATGCAGTCATGCAGTTCAATATTGCCTTTTAGCCACCCTTTAGACGAGATCTGGACCTAGACCTGAGCAAATTACATTCTTAATCCTGCCCGCTGCCCTTATCTATCTTCTCAACCCTCGACCAATAGGGAATATCACTACATGTTTTATACGTAAATGTATATGCTACTGCCTGTACATACTACAGTCCTTTCGATATATGTTATATCCTTTTCTTACATTCTACATTTTATCTTGTGTGCTCTGAATGTTCTTTTATTTAATTTGCTTTTATTTGCACCAAATGGAGCAGCGCTCCAATTTTGATGTACTGTGTACAACGACAATAACGACGATTCTGATTCTGATGTGCTATCCTGGAAAGCCAGACCCAATGCTGTACCAGGCCATTTATTGCGGCGCGGCTTGGATCCAAATGAAACAACCAATCAAATTTGTTTACTTCCTGTGACATATCCTTTGTGCAATGTCATGCTCCAGCAGCGGAAGTCCATCCTCAGAACATTGGAAATAGTGTGCGAGAGAGTAGTTTATTTAATGCAGCATTAAACTCATCAATCGATCCATCCATTATCTGTACCGCTTTGTCCCCACTGGGGTCGCGGGTGTGCTGGAGCCTATCCCAGTAGGCGGGGGACACCCTGAACCGGTTGCCAGCCAATCGCAAGGCACACAGAGACAAACAACCATCCGCGCTCGCATTCATACCTAGGGGAGTTTTGGAATGCTCAATCGGCCTATCAAGCATGGTTTTGGGATGTGGGAGGAAACCGGAGTGCCCGGAGAAAGAAAACCCAAACAATAAAGTTTGTGCCTGTTTCACCAGTTGTAATCCTTCAGTAAATCAGGTCAATCATGTTTGCCCATTTTATATCAGCTGGGATGTTTCCTCGCACTAAAAGAGTAAACCAGCGTTTTATGTATATTTGAGTTGGTATGCTTTAAGTTCAGGCCTGTGAGACAATGGTGATGACACCATAGATTTTAAGGTTTGACACATTCATTGTTTTGAACTTTAAAAAACATCACGCAACAATGCAGCCAGCAAAATGATTTAATACAGGCTGGATCAGTAAACTCTTCAACCGTGTAATCTTTATCAAAAGTCATTTGCAACAGTGGGTTTATCTCTCTAACCACACATATGATAAAGAACAAGATTCATTTGGAGATTTCTCTGTGGTATTCATTAGAGATTAGATGGACTGCTCACGCTCATCTAACTGTATAAAATAAAGCTAACAACTTGAAAGGACCCGTTCCAGACAAGCGTTGTCTTTGGTGACGAGTAGTCAGTGATGATTCACTCGGGGTAATAGGTCAAACTGCTCCTATTTAAAAATGGTCTTAGTGTATTATGTGGGCTATTGAAAATTGTGGGCTATTTGCTACATGCACACGGCAGGCATTAGTGGTCCAATTGACATTTTTTCCCAAAGGTGAAGCTTCCAAATTTCCTGTCATGCAGCCTCAACAGTTTAAAGCTTCAGTTGGTTCATTTCTTGTCTTAGATGAAACACACATGTGATATTTTTCAATGTTGTCTGCAATATCCCTCAAACCATCAATCCGGGCTTCATCTACAAACCATCCAAAATGCAATTCTCATTGTTATTTTTCATCTTGTGATAAGAAAAAAACATTACACTGCATAGGATGTGCATACCCGTTAGGTCCACAAGGACTGCAGGTTGAGTTGGTTTAATTGTGGTTGCCGATGCAACTTTTGGGTGGCATATCGAATATATCTCTGACAGTGGTTTGACATCAGTTTTCCCATTGGAAGCAACAGCAAGCCAAGTTGCTGAGCAAAATGAGTTTCTTATTGTATGCAATCAGTTTTTTTTGCCTCAGCTAGTGCATTTGATGGATCACTATGACAGAGACTGTGCTACAAATCTATATTTCAGTATTAATATCTTAAGATGCCCGGATGCTTGTGCTCTCTGGTGGCTTGGCCTTCTTTGGTTGGTCCCAAGCCACAGTTAACAAAAACAGGCTGTGAAACTCATTGTTTACGTTTCAATTAAATGGATAGTTTGTAATCTTTGCCTGAAGCAGAGCATTTAATCACAGCAGTGGGTGAGATATCGCTAGAAACATACTACATTTGTTTTCTGTTTCGCAACAATAAAGCTCAATTTCCAGCCATTGTGATACTCTGGGTGCTGCAGGGCTATTGTCAAGCAGTTGATTTGTAGGGGAAACTAACAAGTATCAGAAAATTGACACAAGATAACATCTGATTTGAATACAGCAATGCCAAGTTTGATATTTTGATAACAGTTTGATTTGAATAGGTCAATGACAAGTTCACTGAGTTATAACAGATCTCGACTGTTTGATTTAAATACAACAGTAACAATTGAATCAATTTTGAGAGTTGGTGTCACAATCTCGCAGGCACCGTCCCCAGCCGGTCACCGCCCCCAGCGCCATTTCCAATTTTTCTACAGCTAAGGAGATTCACAATATAATTTTATTGGCCTGCCATTGTGCTGTGATGGCCATCACACACGATGCACTGCTTTGGCACTGAGTAGATCAGGGGTGTCATTTTATTCACTTGAGGTGAGCATGTGTTAAATTCCATTACTGGTGTGTTATTGTTATATCACACCTGGTATTTGGACAAGGTTGTGCAAACTTTCTATATACACTCTATGTTTGAGTGGAGCATATGAAAGTAAATCTGCTTCTTGTTGGCATCTTGAACAAATAAGATTGTGCCATAGGCAGCCTGCCTCGACCAGAGTCGCCTGTAATTAGAATGAGAATGACAGTTTTTTTTTTTTTATCTCCTAATTAATTTAGATATGAGCAGGCAGTGGTGCATTTTTTACACTATATTAAGCAGTGGTGATAAAGTGTTGGCAGTTGAAAGTGTGCCCTACTTTTCCAATCATGCTGTGAGGGATGGCAAACAAGAGACTGGGAACAGGTTGAGGAAATCAGAAGGATAACCTCAATAATGGTACGCAAAAGATGTCTGGATGGTGCTCGCTGTATACTGAGTGTATCGTGAGGAACATGTGTCATACAAAAAAGTGTCGTCAAGCACATAGATCTGGCTGCAAAGTATCAAGCTTCTAAAGCTCCAAAGGTGCTGACTTGTCCACCAATGTGTTTATCCCCTCTCATCCACAATTTTATGGGCGGGAAAAGAAATCCTCTTAGGACTCAAGACTCTTATAGAAACTTTTCCAATTTTTCTACAGCTAAGGAGATTCACAACATAATTTTATTGGCCTGCCATTGTGCTGTGATGGCCATCACACACGACACACAGTCAGTAGATCGGGCGTCAAACTCACTTTTGTCATGGGCCACATGGTAATTGCAGTTTCTCCCAGAGTGCTGATGACAGTGAAACCATATACACCTGGTAAAAAAACATATGTATATAGTATTGTATACAAAATTATACATTAATTAATCAATGTAGGGGAGGCTATGTCAATAATAATGTGGTTAACTTGACTGTAACCAGGTGGTTAAAATTTTCATTTTGCCAGAGCGCCCCTTCATAGCCAGGATGCTGGAGAATGTGAGGTACGGCAAAATGGTGGAATAAGGAGGAGACAGGCAGTTGACGTGTTCCTTTTATCCAACATTCATGGAAGTAAACAACAGAATTCCAATAAGTCTAATATTAATGTGTCCACACGGATTGTATTTAGTTGGGTCGAGTGTCCAATCAAGCCAGTTATTGTAGGTTTTGGTTGATGTGCTTATAACTGGGTGGGCCGACAAGCAGGTATGGATGGGTTTTCTGATGTGAATGTGGTATGTATGTATGGAATCATGTGTGGTTTCTGAAACAGAGAATAACACCCTGTTACAAACTAGTCTTAAAGGGTAATACAAGGCACTTTAAAACCAGTGAATGGGCCTAAATAATATCATACTGTTGTATAAGATAGTGGTAGCTACAGCGAACGTTAGCGCACATTGAAGGTAGGAGTAGAACTTAACTGTTTTTGAAAGAAAGATGATACACATCGAATAGCGAGATGGCCATGGACCGTTCCCGGTAGAAGAAAGCCATATCGAGAATCCAGTCCAACCCAGCGGCGCCTGGAAAGCGGACTTTAAACCGATGATGATGATGATGAATGGCGACACTGTGAACCTCGCACGGACGCACACTCAACGGACAAACGCGGGAAAGGCACAAACAACATCAGATTGTTTGTCTTTGCACATTCTGGACCAGGCTTTCTTTTGTTTCAATTCACTAAATAAAAAGACAATTCAAGCAATTTTCTCTTGGTGAATGGAATGGATGAAATTGCCAATATGCCAGAGGGTAACAGTTTTTTCTTTTTTTAATGATTGGGTTGAAGACCGAGAGTAACAGTTTTTTGTTTTTTGGGGGGGTAGAAGAACAAAACTTTTTATTTTTGGAACACGGAACTTGGTTCACAAATTTTCAATTATGAACTACATATACATATATATATATATATACATATATACATATATAAATATAAAATGGTGTTTTAATATTTCAATGGTGAAGCCAATCGTCCTTTATTCCAATTATGGCTTGCTCCGTGTCTCCCTGCTGCAATATACCTGAGTCAAATGATCAGCTCATTAGCAGAAGCTAGATAATGATCCTGATCATTTGAATCAGGTGTAGAGGATGTTATGGAAAACAGTGAGGACAGAGTCCCTTGAGGACTGAGTTTGGACACCCCTGATATAATGCAAATGAGTGAAATGAATATTTGTTTCGCAAGTCAAAGTGTGTGCCCCTAGATGTTCTATTTGCACCCCTAAAATTTGATATTAGGAGCTATTGTGCTCCTTTTTTTTTTTTTTTTAAAAAAAGGAAGGTGGCCTGTAGCATTTTTATGTCATTAATTTACTTTGTTTACCCAGTCGTTTTAATGGGTCGAGTAAGGCTGGTGTTTAAAGAGGAGGAGTTTTGAGTGAATGGAGGAAAACTCCACTTTGTGATTGATTTTGGTGAGAAATTTGCATTTTAACAAGGCCAAAAGCTCAAAAAGTGTTTGGCAGCAATTTCATGTTTTCCTGATTTCCTATGTCCGCAAAAATGGGCATCCGTTGAGACGGGACCGTTCCATCTATGACACAGAATGCCCACCTCTGCAAAGTACCCTACCAAAATTACCCACGTGGAGTTATACTCAGCTTAGTGCTAGACCTGGGAACAAAAATTCGGCCTTTGGTCCAATTTTGTTTTTACTGTCAAATTTTACAATATTAGGATATTGTTGCAGCATAAATGTATTATTTAAACAAACATTATCAGGAAAAAAACATAAAAATAGGTGTATGCAGAATGTAGATTCATCTGCCATTAGGATCCGCGTGGTATTAATGGACCTACAACTTGCATCATTGGGGACTTTTCAATTTTTAAATGACACAAAAAAAGAGTATGCATTCTCTATGTACGTGCTGAAATGCTATCATGCCAGCCATTAGAACCACAGCGGGATCACAAACTCCCCTCCTACAAAGTGTGCTTTCAGCACAGAATCCACTCATCCTGGACCTTCCTCACTCAGTCATGCAGCTCTCACTGGCTCTACTCCGGCAACACAACCATTTGATCTCTGCATTGATCTGCCGTCTTCGTATAATGAGCCTGTGAAACCAGGTCAGTGCAAGCAACTCTTCTAAGAAGCTTTGTGAACTGCAGCCAATGTTGATGCTATTATCTTGTTGATACACACAATTCATCATTTAGGCACTGTTCTATTTCTCACTCCGTTCATTTTAGTGTTAGTAACACTGAGCTGTGATTGCAAATCTGTAATTCCTTGCCCCTTTAGGAAAAAATAAGGACATATTAATTCCAAGTCTGCAGTTTTTCAACCTGTTAATTTGCACTGCAGGCCTATGAAACATATTTTGTTAATATATTAATCCATATATTGTATGACAGTCATAAAAACCTTTATGACTGTATAACAAAATACAGTGAATCCTCGTTTTCCGCGGGGGTTACGTTCCAAAAAGAACCTGTGATAGGCGAAATCGGTGAAGTAGAAATATAATACCTGATGTGCAATTATTTTTGTTCATTTCTTCAAAATGATGACATTTGCCGTTTCTGTTTATGTCAGCCCACATATGCATTTGGTGAGGTCTTTGTATTGCCATCTGAGAGCAGCGGACATAAGGCATAGTGAAAGCAACAGGCTCCCTATCTGACTGTGCTTTTGAGGCCATACATTACTGTGCAGACATGATGTGAATGTTTTGCAGCTCAGGAGTGCTCTGATCATAAAATGTCAGTCGCCACTTAGTATAGAGTGGCTCACAGTGACATTTATCAGACATCTTGCTGCTATGAGGCTGATCTAGGACCTCTTAAACTAGTAGCATCCAAAACTACATGACAAGTCATAAATATTTGGCATGAATTCAAATCTCAGCCCTTTTGAATTGCAGATTCACACTAGAATACCGTTATCACAAACACACCTGAGGCTACTGGTATTTACATACCTACACATGTGGTCAAACTTGTACAAGAACGTATGATATAGAAAAAGAGCAATCTCAGTCTTCTGCTATTATTCTCCATCCATCCATTTATTAAATTATTTTTAAGTAGGGGAGTTTTTCTTTTAATTTACATTTTCCTATTATTGTTATTCAAGTTATCATTATTTTGATCATTGTTATCATTTTATTTTTTAACTACTGAAATACCTGAATTTCCATCAGGCAATCAATAAACGGTAGCTTTTCTTAAACCTCACCCTTCCATATTAAATGACGCAGACAGTTTTAAAGAGATGTTGCTACCCAATATATTCTGTGTTTTGATTCTGCAAAGTATAAATCCACTGACAATTCCTGGAATAAAGCATTATCTGACTCTCACCTGTTTTCAAAGGGAAGCCATCCATCCATTTGTTGCTTCCCAATGACAGGAAATGAAACCCCCTCCTCCCCTGCCATCTGCAATTATTTGACCTGCCCCTTCATTATGGGATCGGATTATGCAGCTAGTTAGTGATTCATTGTTCAAACATGTCAGATCTTATTTCCATGACAGCACGCCCTGTGTGATATTTTTTAAGCACATGAAAACATGGCCTTTGCAGTACAATCGGTGGGGTGCAAACATTTCACACCGTTTCATCATGTTGTCCACTTAGATTACTCCTACTGTTCAATAGATGACACACTCTATGAGGCATTCAGAACATTCAAGTTGTGTTATTACATGACATTGCATAATACTGCTGGAAGAGAAACAATATTATTTAACAAGACTCTCCACCAATCGTAAAAACATTATGCCTTTTTAAATAATTTGCTTGCACACAGAGTGAGGAATTTAAATATGTCTATTGTGTACGTCTATTCATCCAGAAGCATGCCATTTTCATAGTATATGCGTGCATGTGTGTGTGTGTGTGCGTGTGTGTGGATAGATTATGAGAATTTACAACAAAAGCACTAATGAGCATCTTAAGAGTGTGGCAATTCCTTCATCTCTTTCGAGCAAGTGTAATTGGGCGTAGAGATGCACACTTGAATACCCAACAAGGAGCAGAAGCCAAACTCAATTTGCAGCATCCTACAAGGCTTGAGAAACAAGCTCATTGTGCAGTTCAGGACAAACTGTATCATCAACTAACATTCATCATGCTCAATCTACCTCTAACCCTGCGTCGCCCCGCCAGGGCTAAGAATGTAAAACAGCTGTGATCGGTGGATGCCACTGCTTGTAGCTGTGTTTGCAGACAGAGGTTAATGGGAGAAGAGTGGAATGTCACTGTATTGCCATGTATTCAGCAGACCTGTATCTGGAAGGTTCAGCACAACCAATCTTTACCTGTGATATGTTAGACATGTTTTAAAGCTTACGTATCACGGTAATAAATTCTGCTGTTTTATGGTTACTCATTCAATTGTGGTCTAAATAAAGTGGAACAGCAATGCTTTTGTCTGAATTCCTCGTTTTGATAGCATCACAGATCCCTCTTTTCTACTCGTTATGAGGTGCGACTCAGAGTTTCAAATGCAAACGGAATACTTCACACACGACTCCCTCCTGGCCGCAAGATGTGCGCCTCCCTTTTCGGTCGACATATTTGTAATTGGTTTTTTTTTTAGCCGAGGTACCGTTTACTTGCGCCGCAAACTTTTTGATTGATTAAAAGATGTCTAACCAATTAAA